>NW_022639456.1:941098-944227 GCF_010583005.1 Odontomachus brunneus | reverse complement strand
ACTCCTCTTTCTCTCTCTCTCTCTCTCTCTCTCTCTCTCTCTCTCTCTCTCTCTCTCTTTCACCCCGTCCCCTCGTGTGCGGGGATTTTCAATTTCGTTCATAAATCCGTAATGGAGGAGTCACTACGAGTGCCGCCGGCCGGAATGAAGCGCCGCCCGTAACGATGCGAGCAATAAAGAATTTAGCGACGGTGCGCGACCGAAAATCACGGGTTACATTTTGCTCCCCGACGTTGTTTACGCCCATCGCGTGTTTCCCGTTGAAATACGCACGCATATACGCATACATACATACGTACGCACACACACCAGAGACCGGAGTATTCCCGGACCCCGCTGTTCCTATTACCCGTGAATTTTTCGATCAATTCGGAGGCAAATTTTGTTTAATGAATTTGTCGGTCCACATGTGTTCACGTATATAGGTAACACGTTTTTCAATCGCGGAAAAGACCTTCGAGAGAGCACGAGACTTTGTTTTGCAGAGAATTTTTCGCAGAATTCGCCTTAACAGTTGATTTAACTTGGAACTGAACTTAATTTATACTTGCACCTTTAATTCACCAATTAAAATATTTAATAATGTCGGGGAAAGTGGCATTTTGCGACGTTTTGTTGTACCAGATGTGAAACGTATGATGTGAAACGTATCTTCTGAAATAAACGCAAAAAAATATACACTGCATTCAAGTAAATAATACGTGTTACAAAAAAGTATTTTGCAAATTTTTGTATATCTACAAATCTACCATAAGTTCGTCACAAGTATCAGATTCTGTATTCTGATGATTCAGTATTTCAATCACGAATATTAAATAAAAAATTCGTTTCGCTTAAAAAAGTGGAGTCAACTTTTTCCGCGAAGTTTCGTGATACTCTTGTAAAGAGAATAAATCCTTCTTTCGAGTATATAATAATCAGCTACTCTAAAATTCGTAATGGGTGCACTTTAAGTGAAGATCATGAAGAAAATATCTTCTGTTGAGGACGAATTAGTATTTAAGAGAAGGAGAGAACAAATTGAGTAGCCGCCTTTCTTAGCAGCGGAATGACATTTTTCCGTGTGCGGGGATAACGCAAGATTCAACGTGAGTGCGTTATGTGAGTGAGCATGCGACGGGCGGAAAGCGAGTCGACGAGAAGCAAAAAATACCGCGTGGAAAGAAATCGCGCGAACTTTCGTCGGAAGTTCAATTGGCACGAATCCCTTTTACTGCCGCGCGCCATTAATGCCCGCGTTGATTAACGCCCAAGACTAATTACGGAGTAATTGCACAATCGTCGTGCGTGTTGTCGCGCGAGTATCGCCGATCGCCAATCGGCAATATTGGAACGTGACGTTTCTCATATCCAGCATACACGCACATTGTGTGCCTTCCTTCTTCGCGACCACTTATTTCCAACGCGCCTCGACCAATAATCAGACCTTTCGCGATGGCGACGATTAACGAGGACGAAAATCCGCTAAAATGGATTTCGCAATTAGCGCGTTATCGCGCTAACGGGTGACGCGCGCGACACGCGGCGAATGTTATCGCGACTTCTTCGTAATTTCATCGACGTGCCGTTCGTTCGTTAATTAAACCTGTGGGACGTGGCGAGTCTCGAGAGAAGTGACGTTAGAAAAGGAGATTCTTTCAGAGAGAGAGAAAGGGAGAAAGAGGGAGAGAGAGAGAGAAAGAGAGAGAGAGAAAGGCTGTAAATTCGATATTGAATCGTTTCCAGAAGCCGCGGGCTGAAGGAACGACCGGCGATTCTTGCAACATCTCACTTCAGGGTTCAGAGGTGACAGTCAATCACGGTGATTCGCGTAATAGCGATCTCGTTACATCAAAAATCGATTCACGCGATGATCTTTCGATCACGCGCAGTGTATCGAGTGTTTTTTTTTCGTGTTTTTTTTCTCCTCTTTTTTCGCGGATGCCGGATGACATCGATTATCCGCGAAAAGTCCATTTCGTTGCGTGGGCCACGTTGTTCACGTTGTGCGAAGCTCGCGCTGAATTTGCAGCGGAAAATCAATTCGGTTAATTGAGAGGGTGCAGTCCGTGTCGCTTTTTTTAATTTCCACCCTCCGCCCGACGCCGCCGTTCCCTCTCTTTCTCTCTCCCTCTGTATCTCCGTCTCTCTCTCTCTCTCTCTCTCTCTCTCTCTCTCTCTCTCTCGCCCTTCATCTCTCGAATACACGCCAGGAATGCAGAGGATTGGGCGGGTAACGGGTTGGACATGTTTATCGACATTCTGAAACGCCGCTCGCCCGTTTTTGGGCACTCCCCCTCCTCCCGCAACTCGCCCTTCCGCGGCCCTCCCGACCGACTCTCCCCCCGCTGCCGCCCCGTTATCGGGAGTACGTTTACACCGCAACAATTAATTACGCCGTAATGCCCGGTGCAATTATTTCCAAAATAGATAAAACGGCCGGGCCGATCTCGATAGACCGTGATAGTCGACGTAATCTCGTTTGAGGGGCACGCAGCGCGGCGTGTAGAATACGCGTAAAACGCGAATACGCGATACGCATTGTTAACACGCGAAGGAGAGAAAACAGCACGCGCGCGGAAATCCACGTCGAGAGATTTGCAGGGAGAATTCGCGACGAGCGAATCTTCCTTCAGCCATGAAACGCTACATCCAACGTTCGCGCGCGTTTTTGTATGCCGGACGATACTTTCGTCAGATTCTACGAAGAAGAAGCCGTGCGTTCGATAATTCCGACCCGAGTCCGTTTATTTCGACGAAATGAACAGTTTCGTTTAAGTCGACCTCGTTAAAACACACGCGCGTGCACATACATACAGAGCACGCACGCACACACATATGGGACACTACAGAGGCAGGGGGCGCGATTTGCATAAGGCGGCACAGTTGCGCGAAACACGAGAACGAGCACGGGCCGGCCGCGAAATTCTTTCCCTTCCTGGTCGAATAAATCGCGCGACCCGGCCGCAGGGGTAAGCGACCCTCCTCCCCGAGCAGCAACAAGCAAAAGCCGCGAGCGTGCGAGCGCGCAGGGCTTCACCCTTCTTCCCTGTCCGGGGGAAGCGCGGAAACCAGAAAATTACGTCACGGTGGACCCCGGTGGACCCCAACCACCACCACCACCACCACCACCTCCTCCTCCTCCTCCTC
>NW_022639456.1:933899-940002 GCF_010583005.1 Odontomachus brunneus | reverse complement strand
CTCCTCCTCCTCCTCCTCCTCCTCCTCCTCTACTACCACCACATTCACCTATCTCCTCTACTCTCCTCTCCTCCCCATGTCCGTGGGCGCGTCGGCCGCTCTCCTGAATAATGTTCACGGTATGCGGCCACTGCAGTTGCAGTCGCAGCTGCGGCTGACCGTGCTTAAAAACGGAAAGCCGCGCAAGTATTTCATAAATGGCATCGGCGCGGGGCCCTGCGCGCACACAGCGAGCGACGACATCTTATTACGCGAACGTCGCGGCCGTAATTAAAATCGCTGGAGGAACGCCGGCGCCGTTTCTCAGAGCTCCGTTTTGCCGGGGCAGGCTCTCGGGCGAGGGTGAATGAGAATTAAATACGTAACAAATACAATTTTATTCGTTATATACTTCATTCTCATTCTCACTTCTTCCCCCAAGCCACGGCGTTAATACACGTTCATATGCCGTGTCGGCAGCGCATTAGTAGTAGTGACAGTGATAGTTTCGACGTCGCGAGAACGCGACGAAACGCGAAAACACGCTCGACGCGATAATTAACAAATTACATCTAACGATCACGGCACACACTCGCCAGATAAACGCACCATCGATAAATTGTATTTAACGATCCGGCGGCTCCTCTCTCTTGCGCGCACGCTCGCTCGCTCAGCCGCGCGCAGTCGCGCCTAAATTGCGCGGAATATCCGGAAAAAAATTTCGGTTTATCGCCGTCGATTAAACCGGGGAGCTCTTTTTTTTCCCACCGAACGAGAGCTTCAAACCGGAGTGCATGCAATCGCACGGTTAATTTACACGCGCGGCTTGTTTTTCCACTCTTTTCTATACCGAATATTGACCGATCCTGTATAAACAATACTCCCTGCCCATTTCTCTCCCCCCTTCTCTCTCTCTCTCTCTCTCTCTCTCTCTCTCTCTCTCTCTCTCGCTCTCCCTCCTCGTCCCATCTCTCTTTCGATCGTGCCTTCTGTCTACCCCGCTGTATTGCCGGCCAACGGCGAAATGGAGGCACCACCACCACCGATTGCGCCGCGCCGCGCTTTGATTTATTAACCGGCGCGCAATTGTTCGCGAATCGCTTTAATAATTCAGCTGTTGATTAAACGGGCCCGGGTTCATTTTTACGCGTGATTTATCCCGCGGCAATGCTCCTCGATACGAGATCGCACGTGTCTCTCCCTCTCGTCGAAAATGATTCCGCAACGGTCGTCGCTCGCTAATGCTCGCGCGCGCCGATCGCGATTTAATATTACCGTCCGCCGAGCACGGGGGTGAACGCCAGAGCGAACGAGAGAGAGAGAGAGAGAGAGAGAGAGAGAGAGAGAGAGGGAGCGAGGAGAGGGGTGCTGCGAAATGCGAATTACAACGGGACCTGGATTATTCTAACGCACACCGCGTTTCACATGCCGTTTCCTCCTGCACCCTTCCAAATTATTGTCGCGCAAACCGACAGGGGAATAGAAATCATTTGTGCGCGCGAACTTTTTCTCGCGATTCTCTCTCGTGCGTGGCTGAGCTCTCTCTCTCCCTTCCCTTTTCAAGAGAATTGGATATCTCGTTGTAGGTGAAAAAAAAAAATACATAAAAGGAGCAGATGTTTTTGCTTCTCGCGCAAACAACACTTTCGTGGAAAAAAGTGTTGCCGCGCATATCCTTCCGGTAAATCGGGGCCGCGCTTTGCGGAAGGGAACAAAGCAAGAGCGGATCTACAGCCGCCGGTCTTGGCGAGACTCGAAATATCGATCCGACGTTGGGCAGAGAGCGCACGGCGTTATTGCACCCGCGCAATAGCTCATATTTATCTACGCGCCGCTATCGGGACGGGACGGGACAGGGCGCGACGTGTCGTCAAATATATCGTAGCGCCGTTTAAATAAATGATCGGCCGTGTTTGTCTCGTATTTCATTATCATAACAACGCGTCGCGTTAAACCGCCGCCGCCGCTATCGCGCGGCTCTCGTTATCACGATAGTCACAACATATCATCGTGATCGCGGCGCGATGTGCGATGCGAAATCCGCGGTGAGTCTTCGAAAAAGGACCAGATCTCTCCCCTTCCCCTCTCCCCGTTGTCCCTTCGCAAAAGGGACCAAGACTGTGATCCAGACGTTTGCGCGAGACGTCGTTAAGTGGATTCGAATGTGGCGTTGAAAAAAGCGTGAGGAAAACAATATATATACATATACATATATATATATATATATATATATATATATATATATATATATGCATATATGTGTACGTATAGAAAAAAAGAAGAGGAAAAGAAAGAGGAATATTAGACAGCTGTAAAAAAAAGATAATGAGAACGCAGAGATCGGCAGAGACACACGGGTGAGTCCGTGTATTACGGGTCTTACTCACCACTTTGAGTTTCGCCTGTATTTCCCGGAGTTTTCTTCTCGCGAGGACCTGTATGTGCGAGGACACCTGCTTTCGCGTTCTCGTCTTACCGGTCCTCAATTTGATATAGCGGGCGATTAGCTCGTTGCGACCTGCAACACGACGAATTATGTGCATACAGAGATCGGGGCGAGACTTCCCTTGCCTCCTCTTATCGTGTCGAGCTGGTCGATACGGTACGATCGTGTATAATTGCCGTCGTTAACAGACGACGAGACGCGCGACGCGATTGGCCGTGCAAACGTATCCTTAACTCGTACAAGTAAAACATGGTGGAGGAACACTGGAAGCGTCTCTCCTCTCGACCGCGCGCAGTAGAGATCTCACAATGAACATATAATTCGGTCGCCAATTAAGTTTTTGCGCCATCAACTGCAGCCCACGTGTTTTAATCGAGCGACGGTCGAGGAGATAACGATACTTGGAACGCGTTACGCAAAGACACCAATGTCTCTGCACACCAATAACACTGGTATTTAACTCGGGACATTCTTATTGATTTGGTTCTGTGTGAAATACAATTATTTAAACTTTCAATGTAGAATATATATCCAATGTATGTATGTATTCATGTATAAAATAGAACGTCTGTCTGTACGTTCGCTATATAAACTCCTAAACCTCTTTTGATCTGGACCAAATTTTGCATAGTTATTCTCGAGGACCTTGTGGAAAATATAGGTCACTATGAAATCGCAATATTTTTCTGACTTTGATGAAACTCAAGGAAAAGTACATACGTTATGAAAGGAGCATTTTGAGATTCCGTTTCCATCGTTCCTTTTACGATAGATACGAAGTGAATCTATCCCTATATGCCAACGTGCTCCAGTCTTCGTACATATTTTCATTTTGTTCGTTGCTCTTTTAAAGTGAGAGAGGGAGAGACAGAGATAGTCAATGAAATCAGCTCGCTTATAATTAACAGTGATCAAGAACTCGTAGGATCGAGTGAGTCTTCGCAGAACATCGTAAACGCTATCTGGCTCTCTTCAAATTCTGTTCAGCTCCTCTCTCCCTTTCTCTCTCTCTCTCTCTCTCTCTCTCTCTCCCTCCCTCGCTCTCCGTTTTTACCCGCTCTACCGAGTCGTTTCGCGAAAAATCTGGACCGCCACAATAAATTCTGATTTCCGCGCCGGGAATGGAAACAAACAGTCACGGATCCGCAGAAGCGTCAGGATCGGTCCCGGGGAAATGAAAAGCCCCCGTGACGAAGATTGCATTCTCGCAGTCTCGGATGCGGGAATTCCTTCTAGAATTGACGAGAAGCAGACCGGCAGAGGCGGATTCAAACAAACCCTCGAGAGCAGCCGCGCTCTCGAAATAGGCTTTGAGAGAGTTGCCGCGCGCGCTCTCTCTCTCTCTCTCTCCCCCCTCGCGCGCGCGCGCGGAGGCGCAGATAAAAGCGGATAAAATTGCGCTTTATGGCTGGAGCCGTGGCCCGATCATCGCGGTGTATTTAAGCGATCGGCGCTTTCAACCTGCAGTAAAGCAGATTTAGGGATTAATGGCGTACGGTAACGATCGTTCCCGTAACGCGCGTCCAACACCTAAAGAATAGCGTGCGTTTTATCTCGTCTGTTATCCCCATCCCCGCACCGGTTACGCGATCAGCTCGTGATCGGACGTGAAATTACGATTTTCCGGTCAGCTCGGAATAAAAACGTCGATCAACTCGCCGCGGGTATGATTAATTTCGCAGAGTAAATATTTCAACCCGCCAATTACCGACGGTATCCCATCCAGTGGCGGACGATAACACCGATAGTTCCGACAGACAGAGCGCGTAGAGAACGGACAACGTTGAACGACCAGCGATTTACGAGATCGGGCGCACGAATAAAAAGAAAAAAGAAGGAAAGAGAGAAAAAAACAGCACGAGCCACCTCAGCAGCGCGCGAAAACTATTTCGTGCGCGATCCGCGCGGTTAAATTTAGCGGCTGATTAAGCACACGTCATAAATTCTAATCAGCGCGCGAGTATGCGACAGGGGGACGCAAAGTGTCCGGGAGAATTCACACCTTGGCAGAAAAGTAGAATTAAGGCAGAAGTCAATCAAAACTCGCGCTGGTAGTCAGGTGGTAGTCAACAGTTTTCGCTTTTCTACCAGCGTGCGAGCTCTGATTAGTTTCTATTATAAATTCTGAGCTATAGTGTAAATTCTCCCTTACACAGCGACGTGCAGCTGAAAAGCGTTGTTCGCCTGGCGAATCATCGCGAAGGATAATCTGCCTGAGGGGTGAGAGTCGCGACTTCCCGGAGGGATAACAGATCGACAGATCGTAATGAGCCGAGACGATCGCCAGCATGGATGGTGGCGCGATACGGTAAAATGGGTGAGAAGAAAAAGAGCGGAAGAGGAGACGAGAGGGAGGCTGATACCGGATGAAAGAGCTCGTCGCGTGCTTTCGCCCGCGATTCGCGCGTAACCACGCGAATATAAACCGCTCGAAACGACCGATAACGAGAGACGGCTGATTTCGGAAACGCTGAAAAGAACGGGGAATCGATTCGGCGCGGTCGCGCGCGCTCCATGAAAACCTCCGACGACCCTCGCCGGCTTTAACAACACGAATATTCCATTTGCGCGTCCCGCTCCAGTTTTCGTTTTTTCATGTAACAATGTACCGCTCACGACCGCGCAAGATGAAATAAGGGAGGGAGAAAGAGAGGAAAAAGAAAGAGAGGGAGAGGCGGCGGAGGGTTTTGTATTTTTATTTTTTTATCGTGTATCGAGAGTCTCATAAAAGATGCAGTGTCGGGCTGCAATGTTCGAAAACTATCGCCAGCGTGGACGCGCGCGAAAGAATAATCCGCCGGCTCGATTCGCACGGAATCTGATGAAAAATGCAACGAATCCGATTACGCACGCCGAATTGACCGGGACACACCGCCGGACTCTTGAATTTCATTAGTCTCGCGTCTCTATGTCGTGTGCACCGGTGAGAAAATATCGAGTATCAAAATTATTCAAACAGAAAATATATACACGGAAAAAGCAATATGGTTGATTCATACAGAAATCTGGTTGTGCCAATCAGATTTCTGTATGGATCAACCATATTGTTTTTTCCGTGTATATATTTTCAGATTTCTGTAGTAAAATATCGAACAACTATTTTATGTGGTAACCAAAGAGCAATGGCTGAGTTATTTATGTTGCAGCAGTGATAATACATGGTTAATACAAACGCGGCTCATTACGCGGCAACTACAAATGTATATTTATACACTCAGAATCAGTTTTCACATGTATACACCTCTAGTTGTGCGCGTAGCGAATTGTTTTTGTTTTCTAACATCGCTGCTTTGCAATATAGTATTGATTAATGCAACTATTTCGATATTTAGCTTGTGTACGCAAAATGATCTCCTTACTAATTTCTGGTGGCCACAACCAGATCACGCGCAACTTCATTGATGTAGTTGACACACCAAAGTAAGTAAATCAAATCAACCATACACATAACTATCATACAAAGATATGTAGAATGATGCAGCTATTTGCTTACAACTAAATATTTTTTGTTAGGTGCACCACATCTCTTTTTTCCGTGTAGGAATACATGTATAGGCTCTTTCGATGCTTCAAAATACACGGATGTTCTAGAGTAAAATCTCGACTCGAGTAGTAACAATCTGAAATAAGACTTAATCGCGCTTCTTCGCGACTGCCAAATAGGATTGTTAGTGGCGG
>NW_022639456.1:929393-933754 GCF_010583005.1 Odontomachus brunneus | reverse complement strand
GGGGGGGGGGGGGGGATCTCGCTGTTTGAAACAATATTAATTATTCAAATGGGTCTCGTCGCACGCTACATTCATGCAAGTGCAATGTCTGCGCCGCGGAATTTCCCGCAATAACAAACGGGAGGGGACCTCTTTCCGAAGCACTTTTCCCTAATCGGATTTCCAGCCGCGGAATTGCCATTGTGCACGTTGCCGTTGCAGCGCGCCATGGCACGTTTGCAGGCAGTGCAATGTTGAAACGGTCAATATACGATGATAAATGCAACGCTACCGCGTTCGAAACAAAGGAATCGTCGTCGTCGTCATTGTCGTGGTCGTGTCGAGAAGCGGGGAAGGGAGTTCTTCGTCGATGAATTGATTTCCGGCCGATTGGACTCTGTGTATAAACGGGGTTCTCTCTTTCTCTCTCCTTCTCTGTGTTCCTCTCCCTCTCCTCTTTCTATACGTTATCGCCGCTTAGATTTCACAGCGGTTAAGGTTTTACGGTCGCCGACGACCGTAAAACCGGCGCCAGACGACATCAAACGCGCTCGTAATTGAAATAATGCTTAACCGTAGGGTAAGCAGAATCACGGCCGGGGCGATCACACCGCAGGATAAAGCCGAGAGGACTCCGTCCGGGACGCGCGGGGTATGGAATTCTCTGAGCGCGACACGGGCCGCAACTCTTCGCTAGGAAATGGCGCGTTCATCGGCGGGGAACGATATCGGGAAGAGGAACGCGGCGATATGTTCGGGTTCCCGTTCCGTTGCGTGAGAATATTAAGTTCGTGAATTCCTCTGGGACATATTAAGTAATTCGCACAGGAACGTCAAGTCAAATATCACCCTCTTCCCTCGGTCTCTGTTACTCTCTCGTTGAAGCGCAGGTGACACTGCGGGATTAGTTCGAGATTCACATCGACTGTCAAACGCGACTTGCTGTCGCGAGAGCAAACAGAAAGGGTTGAAAATCATGGGATGACCTGGCACGACGCGGCGCTACATTACGCGACACGACAACGACGACGACCACCACCATCAGCTCAGAGTGCGCGCGCGCGCGCGTCCTGCGCGGGGGTAAATAAATTATTTCCCCGATAAATCCCCAAGTTTCGCGGAAAGTTTCGCCGACGAGTCGGGAAGAGAGACAGAGAGAGAAAGAGAGATTACCGTCTTGCTTCCTGCGGAAAGACTCGATTAAGAGTCGCCGGTGAACACGGCCCGCTAAATGATTCATCGTTACTCGAGCGCCGTAGGAGAGGGAGGGAGAGGAGAACGCAATACGGTCGAGGACAAACACAGGGACGAAATGAAACTCAACGCCGAATCTCCGTCCGTTCTTTTTTGCATTGCAAATCGCGCCGTAAATTACGGGCATTCGTCTTCGTCCTTCCCAGTTCGCGCAAGCTCTGCATGCGCGACCCCGACGAATATTGTTCCCCACCCTGGACCCCCTCATGGCCTCGCGTTGCCGCGAAAGTTCAGCGAGTGTATAGCCATTGTGCTCGCGATGTAAGCGCGCAATCAATGTCCTCTTGCTTACACATCCGATGGTAAATCGTGACTGTTAACGATTCGACAACAGCGCGATTGTATCATAAAAATACGAGGACCGTTCGGATTTTGCAATGCGGAATTTTTATGTTCTCTCAGGGATAACGCGGCGGCGGCAGTGTCCTCCGTGCGTAAATTTTTGCGGAATAATTCCGGTTTCGTAAATCGCAAGTCACATGTGAAAACAAGTTGCTCCTGTATTGAGCCGACCGGTATTGAACTCTCACGCACGGATTCACCTTCGGTTTTAGAACGGGGATGGAAGCGTGAAGCGAAAATTAAATGTTTTCGCGACCAAGTCGAAGAGATAGAGTTGAAGGTGGTCCAAGGCGAGACCTTCTATTGTATTTTTTTATATTCACTTAACGTAGGAAAAAGATACTACTGTCAATACCAAGATCAGCATTATCTGACTCATCTGATTTCCTAATCATCTCCCCTAAATGGATATCAAAATTGGTCGAAAGCGCGTAATTGGCGCCTCATATCTTTCTACCGTGACGGTGCAAGCGCGAGCGAAAAAATTCGGCCGACGTCTCCGGCGCGCATCTTGGGAAATTCGGAAATCCGTTCGCGTCCGTCGCTTGCGTCTTCCGCAGGAAGCCGCGAGATCCTGCGGGAAGCTGCGAGGGTGCCGTCGCCGCCTTCGTCGGATGGTAACGCGAGGAGGTAGATAGGTTGGAGCGAAAGGAGACGAGGGAGTCTGCCGGGAACCGGGAGATGGAGGGAAGGGGGAAGGTAGGGGTGGAACACGACGGGGGTGGTACGGAGAAGCTGAAGCATCGGGAGGAAAATATTCGAGATTCCAGGGGAACCGCGTGATGACTCAATTTCGCAAAGACCGTTAAATGGCCCGCTATGAACCACGCGCCACCGCCGGCCGCGTTCCTTCTCTGTTTTTGAAGGCCGAACATTCTTCGCAGGGGGTAGGTTATGCCGGCTTAGGCATCTCCATAGAACCGCCGTTGCCGCCGCCGCCGCCGACTACAAAGAAAGCCTCGGTTCATTTGACTTTTCCTACGTCCCTCGGTCGACAATTCTTGCGAATCATCGCACGCCACGACGTCACGAATGACGATACTTGCATTCTCGAGTCGCGAGAACTCCAGCCTGTCAGGTGTCTAGTAGAAATTGAGCCTTGTCGATGTCTAGCTACGGGATACTGAATTTGTCTGACATCACACCACTAGCCACCACTATAATGTAACGCTCACTTCTCCTCGTGGCTAGATAAATAATTTAGCTGATGGTTAAGTACAGTTATTAGATGAAAAACTATAAATAATTCCTAGTCAGTAATTTAACTCTCAATCCTGTTCCTTGACATTTTTCTGAAATTAATGCAACCTCAATTCTGATTTGCTATCTAATTTTAAAGTGCTAGTGGTGATACAGTAGATGGGTTTGTGTCTTAGAATAGACAGCACCATTTACTCTATCATATTTCATATATAACGGTTAGATGACGGTTAGACCACAGATTCGATTTTATATTTCAGTGAATAATCAATAACAAATTAGCAACGAGCTAAAAGATCTAATCTAGCCTGTACGAGCTAGTTATTAGCTTTTGATTCAGGCGGGCTGGTTAATTACACTTCTACTCGGGTGTCTTTTGGAAAGTGCGTTCCGCTGTAATCCGGGTGAACTCGAGACATCCTCGGGAGCCGGGTCTACTCGATCGTAAACAGAAAATATGCGCGATATAAGCAAGTATTAAATTATTATTAAATACTTATTATCGCCGTGAGGATACTGGAGCCTTAACGACCAAATTTGATTAATAAGGATAAAAGTTTTCATTAACATAATTTATAATTATTAAGAAAAAAATTTCCTTCTCAATAATCTGAGGGTTTGTTGTTATTTTTTACAGATGTTGAAAATTTCGACAGAATCTTAAGAGGAGTGGAAAGGAAACAGTTGCAAAAGTAAAGCAAGATAAAATGTATGTAATAATATTGTGCATCAATGAAGATTTAAATTTGGACTCGGTACGGTGATAACAACTCTAAACGGGAGTGAGAAGAAAGCGTTATTGAAAACAAAAACGGGACTCTCGGAATGTTTGTTGTGTTCACCGAGACTGTTCGCGTGTCATTGTTTGGCGGGCGACAACGGTCGGCGACTGATGGGTGTTTTTGCCCTTGTCAGTTTGTTTCGAGACTCGCATGCGTCATGTGACTTTTCCGTGATCGAGTTATAACGTCTCGAACCGAGGAAAGACGCACACGTCGCGATGTGTATCGATGTGAATTATCATTCTCGTGGACTCTTAAGATATTTCAATGGACTTTCATGCAACATCGCGTTCGTTAAGACATGTTTCTCCGATCGAACTTACTTAGAGTATATGAAGTTGGCACCCCACTTTTTGAAATTTATAATTTTGAAAGTTGTTCCAGATTGTTCTGACTTTGTACCACATTGTTCCAAAGTGATATTGCTTCATTCGAAACGGTTTTCGAATAAAACAAAAAAAATGATTTTTTGAGCTGGCACCCCACTTTTCGAAAATCGAACATTCTGATACCGCAATAGATTGTTCTAGTTGTTAAAAAAATATTTTTGACCTGGTACCCCATTTTTTGAAAATAAAGCATTCCGATACCGATATAGATTGTTCTAGTTGTTCCAAACATTGTTCCAAAAGCACAAATCAATAAGTTTAATTATAAGCCCGAAAAATTAAAAAAAAGTTTTTTGACAAACTTGGTCTATCGGACCAAGAGTAAATATACTATCTTTCTTGTTTCAACCTTTTGTTCTGAGTTGTGCTAGGCTTAAGAATTATAGTTTTAGAGTATGAGACTCGTAGCGTCATC
>NW_022639456.1:926766-929383 GCF_010583005.1 Odontomachus brunneus | reverse complement strand
CTTACTTACGCGAGTGTCAGTGTTAGTGTCAGTGTCTGTGTCAGGAAGCGAGTATCCGGAGTGCCACGACGGAGGAGCCGGAAGGATGCTGGATCCGGAAGCTCTAAGACGGAGGACGCGAGACGTAGCTAACGATCACCATACATTCCCAAGTGTACCAAATCATTTATTATATCGGATGTTTCGGACTATAACGGACGTGTGACGAATTTACCGGGAATAAGGAGATATCCCAAGTCGAAATTTAGATCGGTATTCGTAAAATAGTCGTAAATTTAACAAATAATTACAACTTCAAAAATCTCCGGAACTGTTTATCAATATCTATACGTACTTTATGCAACGAAAATTGTAGTGATGATCTGTGAATACGAATTTGTAATTGATTATGCTCTCAGGCAAAAATCGTTAATAGTTTACAGCAACGAATATACCGACTTTACAGAGAGAGAATATAATTGAAATTTTGTTTTCACGTTTAATAATACTGCTTGGGTCACAATTTCTGTTTTGTTCACATGTGTCATCACCTTCTTTTTACTTTTGTTTATCATTGTTATTGTCTGGAATTCAAATTTAAATCTTTTAGAGCATTATTGGACACACAACTACCTTTATAAAGGCAAGGGAATTTTCCCTTTATAAAGAAAAAAAGAAAAATATTGTGACTAAAAAAATGTGATAATTTATTCATCAATTTACTCAATAATAAGTAACCATTTTTAGCATGAAAGTAAGATAATGCAGCCTATATAACGTTAACACGCTGATTGACTGTCATATGGTGATTTCCATAGGTCATTTCAAAATTTAATTCAAATTTGAATGACCAAAATTACGGCAAATATATACATTTCCCGATGTATATATTCGTCAGTTGATTTCCTTAGTTCCCCATCGGCTACAATATTCAATCGTTCGGTGCAATTAGTCACGCTCTAGGCGTGAATTAATGAGACGCGGCGAAATAATGGCGTCGGCCACCGGTAATCCCCATAGCAGTCAACGTGTTAGATTCTGCACTGTTTCTCCAAGTTTGTGACGAAGCTTGCAGGATCAATGTAGAAGCGACATTTCGACTTGGGTACTTATTCAAAAATATTGCGACTGTACGTTACAAAAGAGACACATTCGTTGCGACGCATCGTTTTACGCACTTGGCAATTAAAAATTTCGACTGTTTGTCCTTACGAGCACAATTTCGTCTTCATCGACGACCGTGCGTCTATCCGCGCAAGCTTAAAAGCGATTTATTATCGAAGAAGAACCCTTTCCTCTTCTTTTTCTCTCTTTTTTTTTAACAAAGGGAAGAGGCATCGGATGACGAGGGTAGAAAAAGGGAAACGTAAGAGGCCTCCGTGCCTCCGGGCGCCTCTTCTCCGTTTCGAGCTAAAACGAAGATCGATCATTGCCCGAGCATGTAGATGAGATCGAGATCGGCGATCGACATCGGATGTACAAGGTGAGTAGGGTTAGAGAGTCGAGCGAGGAGGGTGTGAGAGAGAGAGAGAGAAGCAGAGAAGAGAGGACAGCAGAGAGATGGGTGAAGAGAGCGAGAAAGAGAAGCACCGCTGGATGTGCGACGCGACGAGCAATCAACGTAAATCACTTGGCTGATGCTCAATTTAACAAGAAGGGCCATTATGATCGCGAACTCGAAGTAACGAGCACGAGGAGAGACTCCATTCTCTATATACCTCCCTCTTTCTCTCTTTCTCTGTCGCTCGTTCATTTATAGCGCGGAGTACGAACTACCTACGGCCTCCCGAGTGAGATACAGTTTGTTGCACACACGTAACGCTATTTTAAGGCGCCCCCGATGTTATTACCGGCTGATTGGAAACGACGGCGGGGAAACTTAGACGGAAGAAATATGTCCCATTACAAGCTCGTTAGTGAGACGCGAGACGACGCGAGGTTATAAGATCCGTTCACGCACTAAGGCACACACAGTTCAGCCGTTTCCTCTTAACCGGCGAGACACACCGTATTGTCGCGCTCGTGTCCCAAAGTTGCGGCTGTTCGCTCTTTCGCTCCTCTGCTCTCTCACTTTCCAACGACGATTGCACGAGTCGTCGTCGTTTCAACACTTCCGATCCGTCTTTACTCCCGATTTATTAAAACGCGCAAGAGCATCAGAACGCGTACGAACGTGCTCGCGGGTTTAATCTAAATCGAAATCTGTTGTTCGCGCTGTCGGTCGCGGGATGGATTCTCGCACGAGTTACCGTTTATTACCGCGGACGCGCATAACTCACGGTCCCCCGGCGTGTTTCATAGCGTGGAGATGAAGGTGGAGGATTTTCACAGCCGACATCGCGAGCAACGTCGTAAACATTCATTTCGAAAAAACGACGCGGGGAGAGATCCCAAGACACGCGTGCGGCCGGCGCTTATTAACGCGCATTAGATTTAGCGGTCGTCGTTGAGTGTATAGTCGAGAGCTCTGTGTATCCCGATATAAATCTCCCGCGGCCGTTAGATCCGTATCTACTTATTCCGCTACGTAGCGGAAAAAGCCACGGTCACGCCGAGCCCTTTGGTAAAATTATATAGAGACGGAGGAGAGACAAAGAGAGAGAGAGAGAGGGAGGGAGGGAGAGAGAGAGAGAGAGAG
>NW_022639456.1:916609-926121 GCF_010583005.1 Odontomachus brunneus | reverse complement strand
GAGAGAGAGAGAGAGAGAGAGAGAGAGAGAGAGAGAGAGAGAGAGAGCCTAGCCTGCAATTACATCCGCGCGCGCGCCGCGAGACTCGAGTGCATCCTTCTTGAGAAAGGAGGAGAGCAATTGCGCCAGGAATAAACGTTCCACCGCTCGATTTTGGCGAATACGAGCGCGCACGTTGCCTCGCTTATTAATACTCCCCTCATCCTTCGTGTAATTAATTGCATTTACGCCGTCAAGTCGGCGATCTACGAGAACGTCGGCGATCGAAATTGTAAACGTCGGTAATCGGGCAATTGCATCGTGATGGGCTCGGTGCACACTCGGAAAAATATAATCTTACTCTTGGCAGCTCTCTCTCTCTTATATTCTATATTATAATACAAGCCTCAAGAGGATTCTTCTAAATCTAAGAGATAAATATATATATTCCAACATCCAATGCAAGAACTCCAATTGCTACTTTAAGTGATCCCGGGCGAAAAGTTTGACTGAAAGAGCATTCCTCTTCTAATGAAATGAGCTGTTAGATCGGAGATCTATTAGATAATGTTATTTCCTTTTATGTCAACAGGCATATGTTTGCTTGAATGCCTTCTTATTGGAAGAAATTTCTACTAAGAGCAACATCTGTAGATAAAAGACGAAATTCCTCTAACTTTAAGAATATTTAGTATATCTTCCTCTTGATTTCAGAAGAATCCTCTTGAGCTCACATTGAAAGAGGATTCCGCTAAAAGTGAAGTTATATCTTTTTGGTCGTAAATTTTGGATTCGCCGGGGATTAATGCGAAAATGTTAACATGTTTGACCTGATTCGATCGCCTATAAACTTGATCCTGATTGAGAGGCGACTACTGTCGCTTCCGCCTCTTCCTCATCGTCGATCTTTCGCTATTTTGCAATGGTCGCCGGTCAATTGCTTTGCCACAAAGTGGACCACATCTGTGTTTTCTCGAGCGCTCCGCCAAGTCCTATCGTCCTCGTCTCGACGGTTCTCTATTTCTACGTGAGTCCCGTCGTTATGGCGCAGCCGCAAATTGTGCAGCTACTAGCGCAATAACGGAGGCACTCGCTCGAACGACCTTGGTGCTCGGTTGACGTCGTTGAGAGGGATCGCTTTTGACATGTCGAGTGGCCGAGAGCTCACAGTGGTCCTCGGGGTATCCTGGACTTTACCGCGAAGCACCATCGCTAATCGATGGTTCACAAACAGTGCGCCTCATGGCCGGTCCTTCAGCCGGCGAAGTGCGTTTAAGCTCGTTTGGTCAATTAGCGATTGCCGAACACACACCGCGCGGTCGACTCGAGGGATAAGCACTCGAAAAGGACTCCTTAAGCCCCGTTCACGCCGCCCCCGCGTCTGTCGGGAATATTTACGGGAATATCCGGGAAGATCTTGCGGCTATTATTACGATGCTCTCCGCTTCGCTGAATGAGGGACTATAATGATGCGTCTCATGGCAATTGCGATATACCCGGACGGACTGAAGTATTCGAGATTCGATCGGTGAGAGAAAAAGGGACGCGGAGAGGAAAATTTACCATCGTGACGGTCCTGAAAAAGGATCTGAAAAATTGCAGCTGCAACACGAGTCGTTCGACTGAACACCGCGACGTGAAAGCATCTTTGTGCTTAACGCTTACTCGTGGATACACTGAAAAAAAATACTTGACAATTTTTATTTGTAAGAGATAAAGTTTATTTTTGCGAAATAAAATATATTTCTGTAAATAAATTTTCGGTCTCGTAAGTAAATTTTCTAGTATTTTTTGCTCAGTGCATGAAGAAAAAAAATAAAAAATTTTTTATATAATAATTTAGTACCTCAAACGTATATGATTCGTTGTTGGCAAATTACATAGCTCGATTCCGCTCGACGGCTAGTTTACGTATCGTTTTAAGACATCGCGATTCTAAAGATTCTTTCGCTACCTTCAGAACGACTCTGGAGAAGCGATATGACCAAGTTCCCCGGACGTGAGTGAGGCGGAGAGCGAAGGAAGTCGTCAACTATCTGATCGCGCGCGGAGCACGCGAACGAGAGAGCCGGGAAAGAGAGAGAAAGAGAAAGATACTCCTCTGTAACTCAAAAGGCATCCCCGAAAAGCTATATGGGCGTGTATACTTTCGGGGACGCGAGGGCGAGAGAGACCCCGGGAAGTCGATAAGTGTCCTTGCGCCAGAAGGAGGATCCTCTCGCATCTTGACACGGTGACCCCCACCCTGACGACCTCGACAAACCCCCTACTGCTGCTGCTGCTGCTGCTGCTGCTGCTACTACTACTACTACTACTGCTACTACTACTAGCGTGAGCGCTCCCGCAACCCAGTCCGCTCTTCTTCTTATCATCCCTAGGCGCCATTCCATCCATCTTCCTTTCTTTCCATTTTCTTCGACGCTACAGCCACCACTACCATCCTCAACATCGCCACCGACACGCCGAGATAGAGTGAGTGAGAGAGAGAGAAAGTGCGACAGAGAGAAACGGAGATGAGAGAGAGAGAGAGAGAGAGAGAGAGAGAGAGAGAGGAGGGGGGCGAAAGCGAGCGAGAGAGACGGTCCGCCGGCATGGCACCATCATACCAGGATCCGTCGGCAACCCCCTGTGCCCCCTTCTCCGTATACTCGCTCCCTTTCCGGGACCCGTACCATCCCCGACTACCCCCGCGCCGTCCCTCACCCCCGGCTCCACCTCATGCTCTGTTCACTAATTGCACATTCTTCGCATAGTTTCGCAACCCCCGCCCCCTCGCTAACCCCCTTCTCGGGAGAGGAAAGGGGTCGAGGAGGGATTGCAAGCCCTCGACACACAACTACCGCTTCTCTCTCTCTCTCTCTCTCTCTCTCTGTCTCTCCCTTCCTCTCCCTCGTTCCTCCCTGCACTGTCCCTACTCTCTTCGCTCCCTTCGACCTTCCGTCTCTTCTCCTCTCTTCGTCGGTTCACATGTACCATGTACTATATTCACCGTGCGCGTCCTTGTCGACTCGTTTCACCTTGCAGCAGCCGCCTCTTCGCTCGCATCACTCGACCACGCCGCTTCCACCCTCGCGCGCGCGCGCGAGCAAGCGAGCGAGCGTCTCCCTTTCAACTTTCGTGTTCCGTTAACTCAGTGCACTTTTCCTTACCCTCACGCGTGTCCGTGTGCGTCGTGTCGCGAGCTGAGCGCGTGCAAGCAAGTAGGTAGACAAGGTGCGCGACGCAGGCAGGTGTAGGCGTGATTTTCTTCGGGGTACGCCGGGTCAGACTTTGCAATTCCGCCGGTACTCGACTGACTGACACAGATACCGCGTCACGTAATAGGAGCGCGCAGAAAATGTATACGGAGGAACACCGCGTTTACGTAAAGCGCACGGGTTAAACATTCTAATGCAACACGTTACGCTTGAGGTAAACTAATCGCGCGTGCCACCGCGCATAGAAGTTGAGAGAACGTATTCCGATTTCGATGTCTCTTATCCGGCATTTCATGTAATTTTAAGTACCACGTCGCGGGACGAAATTGAATTTCCAATTCTCTCAATTCGTACGAAGAAGGTAAGGTAAAAATATCAATGTCCCAGACACGTACCTAATTCTGGACATTGTTTTGGTCTTTAAATACCAATATTAAAATTTTCAATATAGAATATATGCATATATTCTATATATACATACATATAGTATATATGTATATTTTATATTAAAAGTTTAAATATTTATATTTAAAAAGACCAAAATAATAAGAATGTGCAAGATTTTGGTACATGTCCGAGAATTTTTACCTTGCGGAAGCAATCGATAAAATATAGTGATCGTCTCGTAAATGAATCATATTTCGTGCAATTTATTCGCGAGACCACAGAATGCGTTTTCCTTTTTCTCTCTCTTTCTTTTTCTCTTTCTACACGTTTATTCAATTTTCATTACGATATAAAAAGAAAAGGTAGCAACCTTTCTTTCTTGGAGGAGAAGGAGGAGGAAGCAGAAGCGGACGTAAATCCAGCGCTTATGTCGCGGTATTGAAAGCGATGGACGATTTATTGTGCTCGCGCGGCGGATCTTGTTGTTCTTTCGCTCGGAACTTCCGCGAAACTCGGCGCACAACGAGTGTAACGGCAGGTGCAAGGATGCACACATGACTCGCGAACGTATATCCGACGCCGTCGCCTTCACCGTGGCCGTCGGCGGGCTTCAGTGGCGGAAAATTTATTTCTCGCTTACCGCGAGTTATCCTTGCCCCGCTGCTCCTTGCTCTCCCCTTGCGAGCCTCCGTTCAATTTCTAATCGTTTGTGGTACGGTGGGAATGCGAGATCGCACTTAGTTTCCGCGTTTCCGCAGCTCGAGCATTAAGTATCATCTTAGTGGCGCTTTGTAAAAAAAAAAAAAAGAACAGAAAAAGACAGAGTGAGCAATTTTCGTGAGAAACGAGACTCGTCGCGGCGCGACACTCATTATTCATCGTCGGCCACGAAAGTATTGCGATTAATATGCCCGCTGTTTTTTTCGCGTCTCGACGTCGCGCTAATTGTAAAGTACAGACGCGAAGATGTAGAAAATTGATCTTTGACCGTTTTGCTTCACTTTAAAACGTCGTTCAACAAATAGATTTAATAGTTCTCGCTGATACGAGATAATTGCAATCAACTCTTATCTCGAGTCATTTAATTTGTCAGGAATTTAATATTGCACACATCTTGTTCGAGAAAGGAAGTTTCTTTTCACGCGAATATAAGCGTTTGATAAGTTTCATCCAAAAAATATAATCTCATCTTTAGCGGAATCCTCTGAATTCTAGTGATCTTTATTCTTACATGTGGCCTCAAGAGGATTTTCCAACACCAAAAGGAAAATATTCTCAAAGTTGAAGGAATTTCGTCCTTTGTCGCGTCTCTCGTATCGTAAAAAGGTATCTTTCTTCAGCATATTCCTCTTGATTCAAAAGCAAAAAAAGTTACAGTAATAACTAGTAGATTTCCGGTTAGTAGTTCACTTTTATTAAGAAAGGAATACTCTTTCGGTAAGAGTTTTTACTTGGAATACAGCACTTATATATATGCTATTAGGGTTTTTTTTCGAGTCGTTGGGATATTCTCCTATTGGTTTTAGAAGAACCTCTTCACATGTATGTAAGATAATTCTGCTAAGATTAAGATCATACTTTTGGGTAGAATTACAGAGGAAACAGTACCTTGCAATTAGAGTTCTTTTCCTTTCGGGTGTTAATCGACAAAGTCGAATCTGATCACGGTGAGACGCGCAAATACCGAAGTAATCTATTTCGCGCGAGTGATACACAGAGCGTGTTTGCAAACTCGCTCTTGAATGAGGCTTTTGTGTAATCGGCGCCGAAACTTTATCGTCCGACCGTGCAAGGCTCCGTAGACGGACTCGCACACACGTTTGCGCACGCATTTGTCGCGCACATACACACGTAGTACGCGGACGTATATATAAAATATATCCCGAAGAATACCGCGGAATCGTATCCCGCTAAATCCCATTTGCTCCTACGCAACGAAAACGAAGGATCGAATCGCGACGTTCTCTACCTTTTACGACGCCACGGTAACGACGCCGTTGTTGTTTTCGCGAGCAATTTTCATGATATACAGTCGGACGATTTTATTCCGTCGCGCGGCAGTTCCGCCAACGACGCGGAATACGCCCCGGCACCCGCACGTACCAGGTGTCCTGCGAGAAAAAGCCCAGATTCTCAATTACCCGAGTCAGATTAGCGTCTCAGATTAGCATTAACGCAGGGAAGCAGGGAGAGAACTCGAACGAACGCGAGCGAAAACTCGATGCCCCGAGCACACCGTTGAGACTTGCCCCACTTCCGCCGATTTCTTTAAAATTCACCGTGAAATGTCACGCTTGCACGCGGATCGACTTCGTCTCAAGTAACATGGAGGATCTCGACGTTATCTTGGAGCGTCGACTTTAACATAAAGGCCATTCTACAGTTGCGTAAGCACGGTCGTGAACGTAAGAGCCAATCAGAATGTTTTATTCACTGATTGCTTTATTCTGATTGGTTGTAATCATAACCACTTTACGACCACGCAATTGTAGAATGGTCGTACTTAAATGATTCGGCGAGTCTGAGTTAGAGAATAATCGCGAGCGACGAAAAGTCAGCTCGCAGTCTGATGAACATCTCGCTCGTTTCTGGGACACCCGATGCGTTCGGCCGCCGGAAGGCAAGCCGCTCGTTTCCAAAACCTGCATATCGGCGCGCAAGCGGGTCCTGCAAGGCGCGCGCGCGCGCGCTCGTAAAAGGCGCTCGTAAAATGGAAAGGGATTAAAGCACCAGCCAGGTTTCCCTACACACGAATGGCGGGTAGATAGGTAGCGGTGAGCGCGGGGTGGTCACGGGGGTGGACGACGAACGGCGTGGAGTATATATCCCCGGATTTACGAGGACGATAAACGGGATTATACGCCTTCCGTAAACCTTGAAACGATCTTTCGAGTGAGCGCATAGTTTGCGTAAGGGTGAGATGTTTCCTCATCTTCCACTCGCGACCTTTCGTCGCAACCCCCCGAAACCGCCCTTCGCCGTTCTCTTTTCTTCTCTCTCTCTTTCTCTTTTTCTCTCTTGTTCTTCTGCTTTCATTCTCACTCGCAATTGTCCGCTGTATCTCCGCATGCGAAGAGGCCCTTCGCACCCCTTTCTCTCGTTCAACATCGTCGCCGCGCTCGTTCTGTCTCTCCATTACGATGTCGCGCTAATGTTGCAGAATGTTCGCGACTTTACTGTTCGCGAACATTCTATTCTATTTCTGCCAGCTACCTCATGAGGGTGAGACTATCCCTTTTCAACCATCCTTGAGGATATATCTTTGACAATGAGGATATATACTTTCTTCTCAAAAAGAAAACGTTTACCGACTGCTGCAAACACAAGTGTGTTTTATCGAGTTCGACGATAATAAAGGTGCGATAAAAATTTTCACATGAGTCGAACCAATCTTTTTTTCAATAAAGTTTCATAATATTCTTGTAATGAAATTTAATTCTTAGAGAGCATGTGATGTAAATGAGCATTTCTAAAATTTGTAACAAATATATTTTGAGACTATATTATCAAGAAAATATTTTTGATCGAAGATGACCATGGCTTGAAAGAAGGAATAGTAAACTGACTGATCGTCTTTCTTAGCAACAGAACGATATTTTTCTGTGCGTGATGTTAATTGGGAAGACGCCGGTGAACAGGCAAAGTTAACGTCGAAATTACAAAATCCGTCCTTCAGCGGAAATTTCGCAGAGCATTTAAAGAATGCTCGCGCAGTATTCCGTAAACGGAGCGCTGGTGGTGCGTGGCTTTGCGCGGCCTTTCCTCACTTTCCTCGATCTTCTTTTGCGGTTTTCCCTTCTTTTCTTTTTTCCCCAAGCTCTCCCCGATGCGCCATTTCGCGGCAGAGCGTTTTTGTCGCGCCAACTACTTTGCCATTTACATCATCACACACTCCGTGCCTTCCTCGTCGCGCTTTTATCTCAACAGCAGCGTGGCGCACTCTTCCGCGTCGTTTCGCGCTCTTCAGGCGCGCTCTTCTCTTTCCCCTCTTTCTCGATTTTACAATTATTACATTGTTACATCGTGTCGCGAAACGAGCTATCATCGGTGGCTGCCGCCCACCCTCCACGTTCTCCGAATTTTCAGCTAATTATCACGTCGCTTGCTCGCCAGAACGCGTTTAGTCATTTTTACATTGTCTCGCGGACCGTTTCATCTTCCCCCGTTTCGTTCCCGCATTTTTCCACCCCTTATGCGTGCGCCCGTTGTTTCTCCCGTTCCGTCTCTCCATTACTATACGCCGACGTTAATATCATAAAATTGTCGCGACTTTATTACTACGGTGTTACATTTTTATCTTTCCCTCTTTTTCTTCCTCTCTCTCTCTCTCTCTCTCTCTCTCTCTCTCTCTCTCATCCTCTTTTTCTTCCTCTTCCGTTAACTTCAATCTACGCTCTCTCAAATATCTCCTCCACTCTTTTTCCCGCTCTTCACCGCGTCTCTCGCGCGTGCACCTTGTCTTTATGTCGCATCGCTTCGTGACGTTGCGGAATTGTGTAATTTTATTGTCAACTGTCGCTGTGCAATTTTCCACCGCGCCTTCCGCAACTTATTAACTTTCCCGGTTCCCAGATCACTCCAGCCCATCGCTTTTCTCACGTCGACCGCTTCATTATTGCGTTACTTTAATAACTAATAATTATATGATCTCGTTCGCGTCAAACATTTGCTTCCCTGAACGTCTCTCCAACTCGCTGTCGGCGAAACCTCTACTCGTCTATGTCGATTTTATTCTCAACACGGTACTTACCCCTTGACGTCCTCAGCAGCCATCATCTATTCCCGCTCTTTCTCGCGTCCCTCTCGATTTCTCCGTACCCTCATATTGTCACTCTATTATACATTACGGAGCGTTCCCTTCTTGAGTGTCTAGCCGATTACCACGTTAGTCGGCAACCTCTTTATTCATTTTTGCGTTGTCCCGCTCATTTCGCGCGAAGCGAAAGAAGAGAGGAAAATAGATAGGTAGAAGGAGAGGGAGAGAGAGAGAGAGAAAGAGCTGTCTGTGAAGCTGCAAAATGTCCGCGCAATCTGAATTATTAAGCGGCGAAAAGGCGGGGAGAAGAGAATAGCAATAATCTCGAAGAGAGGCAAGCAAGATGAGGGGTAGATGGGGAGGATGATGGAAAGAGAGAGAAAAAAGAGAGAGAGCGATCGCTTCGGGGTCGGCTGAAGGTTCTCTTTTCCTGCACTACACACTTCTCCATTTCCCGAAAGCGTGCGAGCGAGATATGAAAAGAAAGAGAGAGAAGGAGCGAGAGAACGTCTCCCCGCGAATTAATATTCATTACGTCGCGTAGCGCCAAAGCGGCTGCTCTCGCGCCCTGTACAAATATGAAACGACGTACTTGCGCTAATTAAAATACCTGGCTGCTTTCTTGGGCGGAGAGGTGGGCGACCGCCTTCCCCCCTCCCTTCCCCCGATTCTCCTGTTCTTCCTGGACTCTCATCTTTGGTCCTTCGCCGGCGCTCAAAAGCCGGAAGAGAAACGGTTCCTGTGCGAAATTAATGGCGCAACGGCCGGCGTTTGCATCATCGACGCCTTTGAGGCATTTTAATATCGGGGAAATCGAGTTTACATAGGGTGTTCCGAGAGAAGTGCGCGCCGTCGCCGTTCTCTGCCGGTAATTCGCTTTAATGAAGCCCTCGGACGAGACTTGACTCTCTCTCTGTGTGTGTTTTCCTTTCTTTCCGTTCTTTTCCATCATTGCACGCGCGCACGTGGATAATTTTTCGCGAGATTTCAATTCGTCGTCGAGCTCGCACGTCGGGCCGTAGTGGCTCGGCGGTTTTTACGTTTGACGATCGTTGTGAAAATTCGACCTGGAAGGTATACCCATTTCGGCCAGAGCGGAAACAATTCGGCTCGATCGACCGCGTCTCGTTCTCTCTCTTCTTCTCTAGGGTACGGTTGGCGCGATGGAGTAAAAGGGGAAAAGGGGGGGGGGG
>NW_022639456.1:910720-916496 GCF_010583005.1 Odontomachus brunneus | reverse complement strand
GAGAGAGAGAGAGAGAGAGAGAGAGATCTGGGCGATTCTTTCGCGTGCTCGTGGGACAGGTGACAGCCTCCCGGCCGAGATCCGCAAAACAACCAAGGCGTCCGACGACGACGACGACGACGACGGCGACAGCGACGACCGGCGAGATGCCAGAGCGCGGGGGAGCGGAGCGGAGGCGCGGCGTCGACGAGCGCCGGCAACGACGTCGGACCATGGGCTCGCTCGCTCGCTCGCTCGCTCGCTCGTCTGCCCGTCGCCGCCGTCGTCGTCGTCGTCGGGGAGCTATTATACGCTCGAGTTTAATTAAACTCCGCGAGATGTCAAAGGACTCGGCCATGCCGGCAAGACGGACAATGCGGACGCAGATTATTACATCCCTCGTCGGGCCATCCACTCCAGTGGCCGCGCGTCCACGCTGGACCTCCAGCGGAGTTGCGTCTGTAGGTGGACGTGTTCGTGTGTTTGTTCACGTGTGTGTATTTGTGTATGCGCGCGAGTGCACACGTGTGCGAACGTATTTCAACGGGTATCCCGGTCGTCGCGGCTACGCGGACGAGTTGGAAGCTGGCGTATTTCGCACCTCTCTGTACGTTCGTGTCCAGAGCTGTCCAGTTGACCACCCCGACTGTTTTATTCAACGTTGAGCGCGCGTACGTAGACCGCGTGGTATATCAAGTCGTTAGTTTATAAGCATTCTCCAGATAAGTCGCGTCGGACGAAAGAGAAGATACGGTTGAGGATCGCGGGCGTTTTACGAACTGCCTGGGCGTTTCTTGAATCTCGGCTGCCACGGTTGCCTCCAATTAGAAAGAATTGCTCATGAATTTAATTATTTTTGCCTGGCGGGGAAACTCTCATAAAATGTTCTCAAGACGTCACGTGGTATTCATAGAAAAGAGTTTTTCAATAATTGTGAGATTACGTAACCGGGAGATATTATTTACAGGATTGTCGGCGATGCGTGGAGAGAGAATTTTGCAGCAAATTGCTGTTGAATTTTTTAACTGAGGAATAGACCGACACTGAGCACAAACTAACTGTCCTTTTATTTTGTATATATCATTTCAGAAACTGAAATGTGCTATTAAAATTTACTATGTTTCTAACGACATTGATTATCCATATCAATAGTTATTACTCGAAAGTCATCTCAGGATAAAAAACATAATAAGGATAAAGAGAATTTATTTGAGGAAAAAGAAGTGCAATATTCTCTCCGTGTATAAATTAGGTCATTAATTACGCAAAGCGTGATACCAATTACGCGTCTGGTCGACGATGCGTGAATATCCTTGCCGCCCCGAAAGCACATCCCGTCGGGCGAATTAGATCGAGAAACATCGCGGCACACTGTATCCGATTCATCTCTCTTCTCAGGCAAGAAAGTTTGATCTCTCAGCGACTCGTCTTACTCGTTCTCGTCGTCATCGTCGTTTCCGTCGTCGGAGAGAGCGAGCGAGCGAGATCCTGCCGCGCGGGAGAGTCCGCAGTGTCGTGTCAATGCCCATAATTTCACGCTCCGACGACCGCTCGGTATCGGATTATTGGATCGGATATCGAGGAAGCGGAGGAGGACGACGAGGAGGAGGAGAAGGAGGAGGGACGGGGAGGAGTAGGAGGAGGAAGAAGAAGCTCGGTGATCGCGGTGCCGCTACGGTTGCGAGACGAGCGGAATGGATGTCCTTACGACGTTGGATAAGAGGAGGAAAAGGGCCCCCTCGGGGGGAAATCGCCCCGGGAAGCATGAAAGGGCGTCGAAATTGCGCTTCCGTATCTCGTTAACGCGCCGGGACTCGCCACGCGGAATTATCCGCTCACGGCGCTCTTTTTATTCCGCAACTGACACCGACACTCCGCGGGGATGTATCAATCTACCGCGCAAACTATATCCGCAGAGCACCTGGGCCCCTAAACGAGACGCTACACGGGACACCTCGGCGCGATCGTTAGAATTTGGGACAAGTATCACATATTGTTGTTCGTACACTGAGAAAAAAATGTCTAACAGCAAATATTCTTCTTTGGTAGATACTCTGGTATAACGTATTTGCTCAAATCAAAATTCTTTTATTTAAAAAGAACAATTGTTTTCATTCGAGAAAAGTTCAGGTTTTAAGAAAACACGTATTTTCTTATTTGAAAAATATTTCACATATATTACTACAAATAAATATGTTATTAATATATCGACCAAATAAATATTTAGTATTTTTTAGATATTTTTTTTCTCGGCGTACCGATATCTCTTTCTCTCTCGTTATTTTAGGAATCCCGCGAGCGCGAGATTTTCTTTACGGCTCGTTTGAATGTAAAATAGTTATCGCTCCAGCCTTGAGGTAGATTCACGCTGCTGCAAGCGGAATTCCTCGCAAATGACTCCGGTATTTTATTGATGGTCGGTTAACACGGTTTGAATAAAATAGGAACGTAAGCGTAATAATTTTAATTAAAAATTAACCCCGCTGAATATAGGTTTCGCGTCAGGAAATAGCTGCAATTAAATTGTTGTATTATCGCCAAGATATCGGGAAGCGCGAAACGTCAGGGACAGACGCGATCCTCGTATTGTTTAACGCGATAATTGCAATAACAGCTCTCAACTCGGCGTTACTTTCGATACATCCTGGGAATCCCAGGCTGGGATTTGAGTTAATAAAATTCTACGGCCGCCCGCCATATCAATTTATGAGCGAAATATTCGATATATGTAATATCGAATAATCGATAAACGTAATAAATAAATGTTTGAGAGCGCTTTTTAATTTAAATACGCTCGATGATTTGAAAATTCGATAATTGAAAAATAGACAATCAAATGAACACGAGATACATTTCGCGCGCGTACGTTTTAATATAATATTTATAGCGCGTTGCGTATATACGTGTGCAACCCGTCGGAGCGTTCATGTAAATTTATGGTATATCCAAAATCGCCGCGCGTCAACTCTCTCTCGTCTCCTCCATTTTGGACAAACGGACAGAAGAGACCGGGGCTGGTTGACCACCGAGATAAGTTGGCAAAATCGATTTCTGCTATTTTCCAGTAAGTTACAGAATTAAACAGATTTTTAAATATATCAAAAAATGGCTTTGAAATCTTGCTTGATTTTGAAATACGTTGAAAGACAACAGAAACATAATCGATGTTGCCAGCTTTGATCTCGGTAACCAACTAACCCCGGCCTCCCCTGCAGTAAAGAAGCAGTATCGCGTTTTCTCGATAGCAGCGAACGTCTCAATGAATTTCGTGGACGAGTTCTCTCCAGCGAGAACTCGACGCGCGCGACTGCTTACTTAGACTCGCACAATTATTCGCAACGGCGGAAATTAAGGTGTTGCGACAGAGGGATTAAACTTCGTCAACGTATAGACAGCTGGCTTATTACTCCTCGGATAATCCACCACGAATCCCATGGAAACTCGATCGGCGCAATTAGCGAGGAAATTCACGGAGAGCGAACGCGCCTATCCACGTCGTCGAGGCGAGAGACGTCGATTCGAAAATTCACCGTGAGATCCGTCGCGGACGACTTCGCCGGCGACTTCCGAGTGCGCGATTCCGGTGAATCTCGAAATTCATCGAGCTCTCTCGGGGAGAGTCGCGGTGGCGAGGGGCAACGGTTCCAGAATTGCCAGGGAAAGCATCGGAGAGACGCCTGAGACACCCTCCTTCCGCCGGTCAATAACTGGACACTGCCTCCTCCTCCTCCTCCTCCTCCTGCTCTTCCTCCTCCACCTACACCACCATCCTCTCGCTCTCACCGACGGCCTGTGCGCACTCACACCGTCTTCCACGATCCTTCCACTACAGCCTCTTAGTCGCTGCACCGATATAAGATCCTGTCGCGCCGCGGGAAAATTGCAACGTACCGATTGCTCGGAGATACTCTCCCGTAAACGTCTCGTTTCCTCCCCTTCTCGCAAGTTGCAGCCTCGCGGCGAGAGAACACTTCCCCCGAGACATTCGTATTTTCAGCGCGTAAAGTGGCGAGCTCCGAAACGACAAATTGAGAGAGTGGTACGTTGATTGCCGATCCGAAATTTATCGGTTAGGAAACTATGATTTGACATAGGTTTCATTGCTGTCCACGAGATTCCTCTATATTTCAGGCATCCTCCTTCCCAGTATTCGAGTTATTATCCACCCCTGAAGAATGTCATTTCAAGATCTGCAAGCGAACAACATTGCGTTGCCGCGTAAATCTCACTCCTTTCCTTCTCCAGTTAATTTTTTCTTTCTCGTAAATTGGATCGGCTTCGACATCCCACCGCGCAAGATCTGAGTGAAGGAACACTTGACTACGATATCAGGGATGTTATGACCGGTTTAATCCCCTCGTTACTCGCAGTGACGCACTCTCTGTGCCAGTAAGCCTTACCTTAATCTCCAGAAGCTTTTGCACGAAACTATCTAAATATGTTCGAGGAGCCGCGGCTTTGTTCGATCCTGGTTCTCGCCGAACAGATGCACCCGATGTCTCGCACAAAGCGATTAAAATCGGGGTACGGAGGACGGTGTACATATGAATACACGGTTTAAAAACGAGCGTTCAGCAAAAAGTCGCGTTACTCCTCCGCGAAACGAGAACAATCGATATTAATCTGTGTCACGTAGGTCGGAAGAAACCAAAAAAATATCGCATGCACACAGCAGGTCGTTTACCCTTGTGTCGCTGGTGTCACGGAATGATATCGGTTGTTCCCGTTTCCAGGTGTGACGTACACTCATCGGCAGAAAGGTCGCGAGACACTTTCACCTCGACGAATTTCAAAACGCATTCGATACCCATTTGGGAAAAATTCATATTCTCTGTGGAAACTACTAGAAAAAAATATTTCCTACTAGACTACGCGTTGCCAAAGAGAGCGGCCAAGCTTTCAGCCTCAATTTTCGGCATTCAAAATCTTAAGTTACTTTTTGATAAAACTGTAGTTATTGAAGGGTAGATTAAAGGGTCCGCCAACGAAAGCTTCCATTCCAATTATTTGATTCCTATTGTTATTTCAGATTGGGGTAGCTACTATTGAGAGGATGAAGTGATATAGTTAAGTTTATCACAATCATACAGCCTTCTTGAAAACAATATTGACGTGTATTTTTGACCAAAATCAATTGGTTGCAGAATAATCGGGGTGAAAACCCCGTACCAAGTACACCGCACGAGCGATCGCGAGATCGCGCAGAGCTCGCCGAGTGTCTCCGTGGAGGAGGGAAACGGAAACCGCGCAGAAACCTAAGAGGAAACCGAGAAAAGGTATCTTGCGATTCATCGTTAAATAAACTCTGCAGCTCAGCGATTCACTCGAGCACGTTCACTCGCGCGAGGTGGACCGGAGATAAAACGAGAAGCGGATTAATGTGCCATAGACACAGGACGCGATTTACGATCGAAATTCACGGCGTCCACCGGCGTCGTCGTCGTCGTCGACGGAACACTGGTCGACCGCGATTTCTCGATTGCGACGACGCCCGGACTCGATGACCCATAAACCAGGATACGGCGCAGCATGCATGTACGACCCCGGTGTACGGTGCGCGCCCCATAAGGCTCGGAGCGAGAGAGAGAGAGAGAGAGAGAGAGAGAGAGAGAGAGAGCTACGTGCTTCGCGGTAACGGACGTCTCTCTACGTGTTATTAGCGATCAGATAAATGCCGAGGCGTACCGTTGTATCCTCGCACGTTTTCCCGCACAGTGGCCCGCGGCAGCAGAGAGAGAGAGAGAGAGAGAGAGAGAGAGAGAGAGAGAGAGAGAGAGAGAGAGAGAAGAGAGAGAGA
>NW_022639456.1:871591-910710 GCF_010583005.1 Odontomachus brunneus | reverse complement strand
TCTCACCGTTGCACCTCATATTGAATTCGCACGACACGCACGGGAAACGTAATCCGCGAGTAACGCGAGTACGCGATGGCGCGCCGCAGGACTTCCGCCGATTAGACCTCGGACTGAGAAAAATCGCCTAATTATAGAGAATATATCACTACGACAGAGATAATGCGGGATGCAAATACGTTCGGAGATATGAGGAAAGAGGGAGAAAGAGAAGAGTGATTATTGCAATTCACGATGTATACACTGAGAGAAAAAACGTGTTTAAAAAATAAAACATATTTATCCGGTCGGTACTAATGTGTGTGAAAAAGGGAGAGAGAGAGAGAGAGAGAGAGAGAATATATAAAAATTTAGCTTTTTATAAAAGCAGTTGTTCATTTTATTTAAACAAAAGAATTTAGATTTAACATGTTATTAGTATCCACTGAATAAGTATTTTTTTTATTTTTCAGATATTTTTTCTCCCACAGTGTACACCAAAAAAAAAATATAATCTCATTTTTAACGGAATCCTCTTGTGTATGATCTTACAAGAAGATTCTTCCAAAAGAAAATATTCTATCTAGGAAACAGCATGTTATAATTAAAGTTCTTTTCTGACTGTTGGGATATTTTCTTTGGCTTGAAAAGAATCCCCTTGAGGCTGTATGTAACAGGATTCCGCTAAGGATGAGATTTTTAAGTGTAGAAGTTTTATTTCGTCCCGTAGTCGCGCGGATAGTAGCGCTCGCAAAATTAACACGCGCGTTTTGCAATGGGAACATTAGAAAGAATAAGTAAAAGAAAGGGACGGCATTAGTTCGCGAGGATAAATCGATTCCGAATTAGTCTACGAATTCCCGAATTAGTCCGAATTCCCGAAGCATCTGCTCCCAAGGTGTTTCTCGGGCAGACGCAGAACACCCTGTACGTTACTCCGTAACGAGTTACGGAGGCGCCCGCTCGTCAATTAATTTGCCATGGTTGTCCTCTCGGTTTATATCGACAAAGAGGGACGGGGGAGAAAGGGAGAGAGAGAGAGAGACAGAGAGACAGAGAGGTCGAGCAGATTTATTGTGCGGATTACTTAAGCGACGGCGGCTAAAGACCAGGTGGGTCCGCGTGCGGTCGATTTATCTGTTTAAATACGACCCCGAGCGATGCCGAGACTGCCGTTCGAGAGTTCATGCGGCACGCTACCTGTTCATTCACTCACTCGTTCGCTCCCTCGTTCGTCCCGTTCTTCCTCGCGGATATCGACGCGGAGTTCGCGTCCTAAAAGGGCGCTTTTAGAATACACATCGTGGCCCATAGAGATAACTCGCCGCCATTCCGCACGTCGTCGGATTTATCTCCGCAATTCCATTTGATTTTGCTCAATTCGGGCCTGAGTGAGAGGGCGGGCAAGTTCTTTTTGATGTCCCCCAAGGCGAACTTTTAATTGCATCGACAACCACGCGACTCGCTATTTATCCCACTCCACAATGTGTGTTCTCTCCTCTCTTCGCGACTAATAAACGGAAAGTTACGGTAAAAACGAAATAATATAGGGAGCAGACTGTGCATCGAAATACATCCCGATATCGAGACACAATGTCAGAGTTATGAACCGCTGATCCCGTCAGTCCCGAACTTTCTCTTGCTCTCCAATTTTCCGCTCCCGGCTGAGAGGTCTCCAGGGATGAATAATGCGCGTACTCATCGAATAACGGATTAATGTAAAAGTGCCAGTGCTTGAGTCATATACCTAATTCTGGGCATTCTTATTGCTTTGGTTCTTAGATACGATCGTTTAAATATTCAACATAAAATATGTATATATATATATATATATATATATATATATATATATATAAGTATATTCTATGTTAAAAGTTTAAATATTCGTATTTAAAGAGCAAGATGATAAGGATGTCCAAGGTTAGGTACGTGTTCAGACGTTGCTACTTTTATCTTAACTGCTATCTTTAAGTTACGGCACTGATTCGCACGACCTAACTAGAAATTTATCTCGTGACCCTAATTAGGTTGATCCCAATCAGTTATCTAGTTTGTGGTCTTGGTTTTGATAAATCATATAACGCAGTGTGGCAATTAGAGCCTTATTAATAGTACAGATTATTAATAATTAGGAATAATTAGGATTATTAATTATTAAAACCCGATAACATCACTTCATATAAAGCAGACAAATAATTGGGATGTTCAAGAGCGTGGGGTAAATTTCAGGGGGGGAAAGCGATCCGATACGCCTCCAACGTCGTTTCCGACGGCTCTCGACTCGCACAGCGAGACACCGACGCGAGGCGTCGTTCCCGGGTGGATCCGACAGTTCGGAAAATCTATTCAAAAGCCTCTCGTAGCCGCCTCGCAAGCGGCGTATCCCGGCGGTGGTGTAATATTACTTGGTAAACGCCAGCGGGCGCGGAAAGGGGTGAGAGAGAGAGAGAGAAAGAGAGAGAGAGGGGGGGACGAGGAGGACAAGGGATGGGCGAGGAAATTTGCAAGAAACTATATTTACGGAGTTCGTTCCGGAACATTGACCCGCGAGAGAGAAGTTACACCCAGTGGAAGCGGCGGAAGCCTCGGAGGTGTTCCGGGCAACCGCAGAGCTGCAACGGTAGTTTTTCTTTTCTGGTGTATAAGCAAGAACCTAAACGCTCCTCTAAGCGCTCGCCTCCTATCTACCTACCTACCTACCTACCTACCATCCTTCCACCGTCCTCAGCGATGGAGGGCGCGGAAGAGAGCCGTGCGCGAGCGCGCGCGTATCCTTTTATTTCTGTCGGTTTATTGGATGCCGTGGACGTAAGGACGAAGGACCTAAGGTCTGCGGGAAGGAACGGTGCGGTTTCTTTCCGCTTGGACGAAGTGGAAGTACGAAGAGAGGAAAAGCGAATAAGAGAGAGAGAGAGAGAGAGAGAGAGAGAGAGAGAGAGAGAGAGAGAAGGAGAGACAGGGAGAGAAAGGAGCTCCTTTCCACCTTGGCGAAACGGCCACAAAGAATATCGAGCCCCCTCCAATGCTCCGAGACACACAGGAAGTCCACTTTGACATTGTTCGTAGACTATCGACTGTGCTCGCAAAAAAGTCGAGCGGCGCTCGCGAGATTTTCGAAAAAGATTTCTTGGTACGCGTGTCTCGTCTCTGTGTCCCATGGGTGTATGTGTGTGACCGGTAATTTCTTTGAGGATCCAATAGGTTTATGAGGTGAAACGAACGCGGTGTTCGATCCATAGGGCTGTTCCTTAAGACATTAACGCGCCTCATCACCGAGGCCAATTAACGAATTCTTGTAGTTTTCGTGTTTCACGGAGAGATGGTGATAATTCGCACCATTCTCGCGGAGCCAAACGAGTCGTTCTCGACGGAAAATTATTGACGATTACTTCAATCGGCAATGTAGCTTAGAACCGCGATGGAATTTGGAAGAGGACGTGTCGCATCCGAAACGTTTCACCACGGATAAATCTCGGTGTGGGCGTCGGCATCGTCTCAGCGAGGATAAGAGAAGAGAGACCGGGAAGAAGAAACGGATGGACGGACGAACGGGGAGAGGGTGCGCGGAAGAGAGGTTGTAAGGATGAGGAGATCGAAGAAGGTAAATTGCCCCGAGATATTTAATCCCGCGGAAAGGCCGAGGAGGGATCTTTCTCTCTTTCTCCCTTCCTCCTTCTCTCTTTCTCTCTCTCTCCCCTTTATTGGCTCGACGAGTGAGCAACGGGTGAGATAAGTTTCCCGTCGGATCGATGGCCAATCGCGTTAAGCGATTTTCGCGCCTCGTTATCCTTTGTTTCCATCCGGTGGACGACGACGATCGACTCGCATCGCTCGGCGACGGCGTCGACGACGACGACGACGACGACGACGAAGACGACGACGACGACGGCGCTCCTCCGTCTTTCGTGACGTCGAGGATCGATCTTATATTGCGTCGCGTTTCCCTCTCTTTCGCCGTCTGCGCGAAGAATCGCCGACTTTCGCATTCCTCAATGCCAGGGGGAAATTACCGTGGGGTGTCCCGAGAAGCGACCTACTACTACTTATACTACCACTACCACGATTACTACTACTATTACTCCTCACGACTATCCCGATAGCGAGGGCGCAGGAACGATTTTCAATTGAGACACCCCCGCGCGACTTTGTACTCCGGAAATCGCTCGTCTCTTGAGATACGCGACGATTAATTAGATATCCGAAAGACAGAGGAGAATCTTCGTGAGACGCGCGCGTATTGCACTTAGACGCAAAGACGTTAGAAGTCGAAGGTGAAAGCGAAGCACGCGCGATTAACGGTAAAAGTTACTTCCTCTCCGAGACGATTTTTTAAAGTTCAGTGTTAATTTGATTTTCTGATAGAATCTTCCTTAATCCTTAATCCTTTAACTGGTGTAAAAAGTTTTAACATCAAATTCATTAAATTTTATTCATTAAATATTAAATTTTGATTCACTTAACTATTGTATCTTTTTTACTTATAGCAAATACAAATTTAATATATGCTTGTTGAAAAAAAAAATGAAAAGAAATCCGCCCTAGAAGCAGACAGTAATTTTTAATTACCGCACTGAAGAGATTAAATCTGACTTGACACAATTTGCTTCATTTATTTATTCATTAAAGTTTAATTTGTCACGAAAATGTTTAGCTCAAAAGAGTGACATCTCGAAAATCGCATTAAAACGCGAAACTGCGTTGATGAAAAACATACTTCAATTTTGTCAAAGAATACATTTCTTTTGCTAACTCCTGCATTCCTCTCTCTCTCTCTCTCTCTCTCTCTCTCTCTCTCTCTCTCTCTCTCTCTCTCTTTCTCTATTGTGCATTCTGCCTTATCTCGAAGTATCATCACAAACAGACGTCGCAACAAGATGATAATCTCATTATAAAGTTTAATAAATTTTATTATCATCGTGACACGACTATTAGAATTTCCGCAACCGCGATCCTCTCGTGATACGTGATCTCAGCGAGGATAGAATAAGGATAGAGCAGGCGAGGACGTTGCATTATTATCCTCGCCCTCATCCTCGTCGTCGTCGTCGTCGCCGTAGTCGTCGTTGTTGCTGTTTTCACCACCGTCGGTGCCGTCGACACGGAGGAGCCTGAATTAAGCTCCATTTTCATAGGACGCGGCGCTGCGATTGAATTGCCGCCCGCTTGGCTTTTCGCGCGCGAAGTGCTTTCGGAAATTAAGCGACATTGTGCCTTAACGAATGGGATTCATGCGAATGCGGCCTACGTTCTGCCGAACCACCCCTCTCGGAAAATTCGCCCACCAAGACGCGCAAGAATGGAAGAAAAGTAGCGATGATGTCCGCGCCGCCGGCGGTCGCGCGTCCCGCGAGAGACCGGAGTCAATTTCAGGCTTCGTTTACAGTCCTTTCAAGGATAATAGCGGCCTTGGCATGAATCGCCCACTTCCGCGGAACCACCGTGAAAATTCGCGATTTCGACTCTCATCGTGACAGACGGCCGCCCTTTAAAATTCATTCGTGAACGCGGAGGAAAAATTGTTCTGATTGTCCGCCGACTGTGGCTCGACTAATTCGAGTTTAAAAATGACTTTAAAACAGGCTTGAGTGGTTTATATTTACGCAAAAAAACGCAAGTCAGCAAGTCCTCAGCAAAATTCTTCGAATGCTGTTTACTCTTACGTGTGGCCTTGAAAGGTTTTTTCTAAAATCGAAAAGAAAATATTTTGAGCACAATATTTCTAAAATTGGAGGAGTTTCATTTTTATTTGTGCTTATCTTATTATTCTATGCTTCGAGTCAACATATTTCACTCGATTCAAAAAGAAAAAAGTTGGAATAATTTTTAGTAGACGCAAAAAAATAATCTTATTCTTAGTAGAATTTTCTTATTACCACATTCTTATATGTGGTCTCAAGAGGTTTCTTCTATCACTAAAAGGAAACTATTTTGAGCACGCAAAAGTTAGAGGAACTTTACCTACAAGTCTTTCTCTTAATAGAAATTTTTTCTAGCGAGATTCCGTAGTGTAGGATCACAGGATATATAGCATTATAGAGTTGCAACTAGTGTTGTTTTTCGGGTGTTTAATCGCGAAATTAAATTAAACCAACCTGCTTGCCGCGTCGCGCGGTGCCGCTGTTGGCAATTTCCGTCGAAGATACGACCCTTCACGATTGGATTTCGCGCAAGTCATACATCGATCGCTCACCGTGGCCTCGTATCGCAGGACTGAATTAGCGTCATCAAGCGCGAGAGCAAATTTACATATCCGCCGTTCGTTCATCCGCGCGTCTCACCGTCACCGACTCATCCCAACGTCGATTTATTGTCGTTCCCGGGCGAGAAGGGGGACAAGTCGACCATACGTCGACAAATTCGAGAGAAAGAGGGAAAGAATGGCGGGCGAAGATTAATACAAAAAACGCGCAAAGAGAACACACACACGCGCCCACATACATACAAAGCGAAGGACCGCGCGCGCGTGAGGGCTGGCCGGGGAGCGAATATCCTCCGAAGACGAGGCGGCGTTATTGCCCCGGTGGCGAGTTCATGGCGGTTAATGGTGGTGGTGGTTTACGGCGGTGGCCACGGTGGTACCGCCGCTCGTACCAGGCAATATCTGGTCAGTCACGTAGACTGACCTCAGCACCGGGCAATAACGACGCCCGTCTGGACGTTTCTCCGTGTCGCGTACGTGGCGGCGGCCGGGTGGAGGTACTCTGTCGTCGACGACGACGACGGTGGTGGTCGTCGCCGTCCTTACCTTCGGAGCTTTTCTTCAGGTGCTCTCAAACGTACTTCCTCGTAAAACGCACGAATAAGCGAACAAACGAACACGCGCCTCCTCGCCCTCACACACACACACACACACATGCACGTTCTCTGATGAGATATTCTAAGCATGTTTTTTTATGCCGATGATCCGCAAATATATTTCACTATTATTCATCCGAAAAATTATTACTTGTAACTTGTATTTTTCACTTGGAAATTGCATCAGGGACATTGCAAACGGATACACTGAGAAAATGTTTGGTATTTGTAATTATAATCATAAGAGAAATAATTACTATAAATTATGATTAAACAATCATTTTTTAGTCAGTTGTACTATAATTTCAGTGATGATAATCTTGTAGGTCTGTTACTATTCTTTAGTATTACTAATTGTATATTATACTACAATTGACTAAAAAATAGTTATCTTGAGTATAATTTATAGTAATTTTTTCTCTGTACGATTATAATTACAAATATTTTTCTTTCAGTGTAGAACTTTTGCACACACCTGATAGTTGGCAATACGTATATATATAAATGCAGTATGCTCGTATTATTTCTTACAAGTTGACGATTCAATTGGACTCCGCGGTCTCGTCGAAATATCCTCGTTCTCGATAAAGCTCGTCGGACTTCATCATCGCGTACGAGCGAGACGGATTCACGAAGTCTCAAAGTCACGACAAAAGGAGGACGACGCCTCCTTCCTTTATCTTCCTTTTCTTGCCGCGACCAACCGAACGACCGATAGAGAAACGATAGACCAGGAAATTGTGGGACTCACCGTACATCTTCCCTTCGTCGGAAAGAATGATTTTGCGACGACCACATGGCGGATATATGGTAAGAGCTTCCTGGAAGCTCTGTTCGATATCCGGCGACCACACACCCTCCGCGTCCGCTGCCGACAGGTCCTTCTCGTCCTGGAAAAATACGATCCTCATGATTCGAGGGTAAGCCCGGAGGGAAGGTAAGAACTTCTTAAATTATTGCCCATCGTTCACGATAGCTCGACTTTTAATAAGACCCGTCTATCGCTCGATCAACTGATTAACCCTCTCGCGAGCTTCCAAGGGTGGAGGAGTTCGACACACCAGTCGCAACCCCGCAACCCTATCTTTCGAACGCGCGAGTCGATAATAAACGATCGCGATCGATATACCATATTTCTCGAAAAAAATATCTGAGATTTTTGTTATCCTTACACTGAGGAAAAATACTTGAGAGTTTATACGCGGGATATTTTTACTTCTATTCGTGTGAAGTAAAATTTATTTCTATAAAATAAATCTTTTATCTCACAAATAAATTCTCTTGTTTTTTTCTCAACGTTTGAACCCTTTATGCTTCGTTTCTAATATTTTTTATAAAGCTCCAAAACCGCCACAGCGGTGTCTTTTCAAACAAAAATTTAAAGCAATTTACTGCTAATTTCAAAACTGATCAAAACCTGGAAGGTGTCCCTGTGACGTTTTCCTAGTTTCTAGAGAAATTTCGGGCGGCACCCTTGGGCGACACAAAGGGTTGGAACAAGAGAAGGCGAGACCTAGCTCATGAAAAACGCTTAATTCTGTTCGTGCTGCCGTTCCTTCAATTCCCGAGGCCTCTTCGAGCGACCGGTGAGGTCGGGATGGCCTTTCCAGCAAGATGCCGCGTGGTTCTCGCGCCGGCATCCGTCACGTATCGTCGCGATTGCGTCTCGCGATACAACACGCGCACATCTCAGCGTCCTGGGCACGTTCGACACGAGAAAAGTTCATTTATCACCGATTCCGCCGTTGACCGCGAGAGCGCGCAATTTATCTGGCGCGTCGATCGTGAAGAACGTGGCCGGATCTCGGGGAGATCACCTTTCTTCTCTTCTTCCGCGAAACAAAGGGACTCCCCCGGACAGCCACGGAGCTACGCTTGGAACGTGGCCGAGAGAGAGAGAGAGAGAGGGAGAGAGAGGGAGAGAGAAAGAGAGCGAGAGAGGTCTCGATTTTCGAGGGGTTTCGAATTCAAAGAGTGATTCGTTCTCTTTCGTCGTTCATTTTCGTTTTTCCTCCTTCGTGGCGCATCGCGTCGCGTCCAGCTACGTTACAGCGGGTGCGGGATGTCGCGTTGTCGCCCGGCGACTCGCACAACACACATCTCGGGTGCGAGAGGGTTACGTACCGCCACCGCTCGCTCGCTCGTTTCGCGAGGCTGGAATTTCAAGCGAATCGAAAACACCTCCGTGCCGCACGAAGAGCCGAGAAACGGGCGATTACGAGCGCGGGCGTTAGGTACCGAGAAGCGCGGGAAAGGGTGCGAGGAAACGGGGCTCGTCCCTTCCGAGAACCCTAGTCACGTTCGCCACGTTCGATATAATATCGCGGAGCACGCAATCCGGAACCCGGTGGACTCCCCGGATGGCGCGGGAGAAGAAGAAGAAGAGGAGGAGGAGGAGGAGGAAAAAAGGTAAGAGAAAAAACGAGGAAGAAATCCTCGATTCGATCTCGCTGGCGCACACCTTCCATCGCGACGCAGCGCGCCCATAGATCGCCGATAAACGCTACCGCGAAACGGCACTCTGTTTCGTTTGAATTGCTAAATCATTGCGGGAACAGTTACATCGACGATACACTGAGACTCGTCTGCAATACGCGGAGCAAGCTTGCCGTGAGAGAGAGAGAGAGAGATGGTTGGAGTAGAAATAAAAATAATTCATTCCTCAAGCTCACGCCCCTACACTCTAGCTTCCTTACACTGGAAGTATTTGTCTTTGATTAAGATGTAGGGGAGACCGGGACTATATGGCCTCAAGGATAAGTTGCTCATGTGCTCTTTTTTAGTATTTATCTTGAAAGAAATAGTGGGTGCACAAAATTGCGAAATGGTATCTTTAGAACATAGATATTTTTCCCTGAGTTTGATTAAAATTGGAATAACATTACAGTCAAGAAATAGAAACAATCGTTTTGGTAATAGCAAAGTAAATTTTCGGCAGCCCCTGCCGGCACGATAGTCACTCGAAATTTTCTATTAATATTCTCCATTATGACTAAATAAAATTAAGCGATGTGCTATTAGCTTGAACGACATTTCTTGCAAGTGTATGATATACTGTTTCTGCTAATAAGACTTTAAGCGGAGAGAATGGCAGTTTCTCTCTCTCTCTCTTTCTCTCTCTCTCTCTCTCTCTCTCTCTCTCTCTCTCATTCTCGAGCGCGCGCTCGGACATTACGTAAAAGAAATTTCGAGGAACGAAACGCACGCGGGTAATAAAAAATAGCAAATGAATATAGCACACATAAATCGTACGTTCGTCGCGTTGTCGGTAAAATTACACGTGAGAGAAGAAAGACAGTGTCGCGGAGGCAACGATGGGGACGGAAGGATCCGAAGAAGGGAAGGAGGGGGGCAGAGGAGCCAGAAAATTAAATTGCAAAGGCGACATTCAGCTTTGAAGCTGTTTCGCACGTCTGACCCAAATAAATCCAATTTGCATGTGCTAAGCTCGGCAAATAAACGCTTAAGTAATCCCGTAAATTTTCATGACATTAGTATTCATGATGCTGTTTGGTTTTGCAGCGGGGATATATGCAAATAAATTCCGCGAACAAACGAAAAGTAACCGCGGGAACGCGGTTTAATCCTTAACTGAAAACAGCGCGTGCTCCCACGGCCGGACCCAATGAAATTTCATTGTCGCGCAATTCGCCCGCGAGATTATTTTATTTTTGACACCGCGTGTAAATCCCTCCCGGCGCGAAAGCTGCCTCTCCCTCTCTCTCTCTGCAAATCAAAGATTATAAAATGTACATACATATTCCATCGATGATATGAATAAATCTTTTATCTTTCGGTCAATTTCAAGCGATATTGCGATAAACGGTCAATCATTTCATGCGGTATCGCAATTACAATTTCGAAAAATAAATGACTCTTCAGCTCTCTCTCTCTCTCCCTCTCTCTTATCGAGAATGCAACCACATATAAACGACAAACATTTCGTCGTCGCGGAGAGTCACTTGCAAATTGCCTCGCGAGAAAAGGTGTCGTCGCGAATTTTTTTCATAAGATAACTTTCGCCGTTCGCGTGAAATTACATCCGCGCCGTTATTCTTATGTCGTCGAGTGCTTCGCGCACATCTTGGGTCCTTGCGTGAGACGATGTATTGGCGAGGTCGATGAGAACCGGCTCTTTTCCGGCCGAACAGGAAAAGGCGCCCTTTCCGAACTTACTAGTGCCGGCGAGCTAATTGAAATAAGAACGGTGTGAGAAAAGGAGGAAAGAGAAAAGTGGGGAAAAAAAATCGAGAAAGGGAGAAGAGAGCGACGCGCGAGCAGTCTTTAATTGGAGACGGCACGCTCGACTTACATCGCTAATTTCGCCAACGTCGAGGTTCTTCGTATCCGAGCCGGAGCCGTTGGCGTCGGGCGGCGGCCCGGAACTCGCGGGGGTCCACGGCGCGGAAATGGTGTCGGCTGCAGCCACCGCACTGCCTGCAACAAACGAGAGAGACGAACCCCAGTTTATTAACTTTTCCCTCGGAAAAATCCACTCTCCCTCTCTTTCTCCTGCACCTCGTCCCCGCTCTGTGCGCGGAGATGCACGTGCTGGCCAACCGGCCTACATCTCGCGATGCGAAGAATAATTAAGTGAAGTAGGACGACATACGTACACAGACACACGCACACACACACACACACACACATATATATATATATGCAGGATGTATTCATGAATCGGGTCCTTTGTAGAAAATTACTTCCAGCATTGTTCTGTAAAATACTGAATTTGCCGAGGTCCTTGAATATGCATGTAATCCAGAATATTGCCGTGATCTGTTTGTAAAAATTATATCTAAAGTCATACAATACCGGAAAGAACGAGACATGAAGATTCCTTGACAGAGTAAGGCAAAAGTCAATGCCTATGGGCACTAATAGCAGTGATATCTAACTCTGGACATTTTTATTGTTCTGGTCTTTAAATATGAATACTTAACCTTTCAATATAGAGAATATATGTACAAGTATTGAATATACATATATTCTGTATTGGAAATGTTCGTATTTGAAAAATAAAGCAATAAGAAATTAGATACCATTGGTATTATCAGTGTCCAGGCATTGTGTAGTACTTTTATTCTAGGGAATACAGAGACACGCGACGGGAGAAAAGTGGTTTCCCGGCAATTCTACCGCAGCATCCTCCGCTTTGGTAACCGGAAGCGTTCAGTATGCATGCAACAGCAATCCCCCTTTTCAGAGGGATAATGATACCAAATGTTAATATTAATAGTAATCATAAAACAATTGAGAGGTTAGAGAGTGCTGTTCGACCAGCCCACACCACCGGAATCATTACAATATCCCCGGTAGGGACACCCCCACCGCGATCACCCTCGACCCCTCCTAATTTCACTGTGCGTTATTGTTTCTAACGATGCCCGCAGCAGAATAACGAATTAATTTCGCTGGCCATCGCGCGCGCGGCTCGCCCGCGTTTCCGACAGTGGGATATTATCCTATCGGATTAGCCACGGGGGAGAGATCGACGGGGGTGGAAATCGGGAGAAGGGGGGTCGCGTGCGCGCGCGAGGACGAGGGTGAGAGGTGGGAAGCGGGAGAGGGTGTGCGGAGGAAAAATCAGCACGTGAAAAATCGCGGTCGCGGGGGTTGTGGGTGCGAGGAGAGAGAGAGAGAGAGAGATAGTGAGAATGAGAGAGAAAAAGCGAGGGGGTGCAGCGAGCGCGATGCTACGCCGCTCGTCGGAGCAACAAGTGTTCGTTGATATCGCGTATCAGTGCCGCGACGGTAGGTGGGGGTAGTTCGTAGGCGGTACACTCCGCCTACCGAGGGTGGAGTGTGTATGTTGAGCCCCCGGAAAAGACCCCTACCCCCGGATCTGTGGCGTCGGTGGCGGTGCAAATCCCGATCCGTAGCAACAACCCCCGGGAAAAGCGGAGCGTGGCCCCCCCTCATCGTCGTCGTCGTCGTCGTCGTCGTCGTCGATGTCGTCGTCGCCGTCGTCATCATTCTTGTCGACGTCGACCCCTATCCGCATGTCTCTCTCTCTCTCCCTCTCTCTCCTTTCAACCTCCGTCGCATCCTCGTCGTAATGACGAAATTCATCGGGGAATCATTCGCGGAGGCTCGCGGCGCGCATGTGCCAACCATGCCTGGCACTCGGGGAATCAAGATGAGACGGATAATTGTTAATTATACGCAGATATTCGTGTTACGTGCTCCACTTTGTCCATTTGGACACAGGGGATGAGAGAGAGAGAGAGAGAGAGAGAGAGGGAGAGAGAGGAAGGAAGGAAGGAAGGGAAGGTGGAGGAACGGTTTATTGGGTTCAGTGGGCTAGCCTTGTCGAATCCGGAGCATTGCTAATTATTGAGCACCTTCCCGTCAGGGGTAATTAGTCGATAGCCAGTATTTTTGTGAGAAAAAGAAATACAGGAGACAGAAGCTGTTATACTTCAGTCGAGCTTGATTTACTATGCCGAGCACTTTAATTGAAAGTCTTAGTACTTAACAAAACCTTCTCGTGCCGCATCTCGAAATCCCCGTATTTGAGATCTATCTTCAGAGAGAGAGAGAGAGAGAGAGAGAGAGAGAGAGAGAGAGAGAACAGATGTTGAAAACGATAATTCGCCAAATTCGTGTCGAGAGGATCAGTTTGCTAACCATCTTAAAGTATTCACCATTCTTCTCAATCGAGTCCATTCGTTTCGCGGGTGAGGGACAACGCGTCGGTACGATTCGCGAAGTTCTTTGTGAAGGATATCGCAGGCGAGAACTCACGGCTCATACGTTCCTCGTGAAAACGGACACGGGGTCACCGACGATATCGCGATGCAGCGTGGCTTGCGTACAATCGCGGATGCATACGGTGGCTAACGGTGAACGCGGCTCGCGGTGCTCGAGAGCGCGCGCGAATGCAATATGTGCGGCGGCGGCGGCGGCCTGAAAATGAGCGGTGGCTTAATAGAGACGTGCGGACGTGGTTTGCGTACTCGCACGTGCACCAGCGAGCGCGCGCGCGTGTGTGTCCATCCAGCCCGCGTGCAACGCCAGGACGCCAGCAGAAGGCATAGATCATGGCGGATGATGCATGGTTGCACTCGACGTTCTCGCGGCTGGGAGCTACAGCAGGAGGAGAAGGAAGAAGAGCAGGGAGGAGGAGGATGCGGGGGAGGTTGGTTATATACCCAAGGGATAGAAGTGTTCGGATGTGAAGGACAGGGTATAACCAGGCTGGCCGTGATAGGGTACAGGCACTCGGGAGAGGGAGACGACGCCTCTCTCTCTCTCTCTCTCTCTCTCTCTCTCCTCGAAGCCTAGGAATGTCCCCGCTGCTGCTACGAGATCGCGAGACCGCGAACGTGCGCGTCCTTCTCCGTGGCTCGGCCGCAAGCCGCTCGGCGCCGGATATCACGGCTAGATTTTCCCCCGGCCTCGACTCGAGCTGTCGAGCAATGATCGAGTCGCGGCGAATTTTCGGCCCGTGAGGAGCGCAGCGGCCGCTTCCAGCTGTGCCCGTTCTCGCTCGGTACCGGGGTTTCACAGGCATCCCCCGTAGACTTAGAGATCAGAGTCAGATACGCTCGCTCTAAATTTCTCCGAGTAGGGAACTGCGCTCGAAATGAGTGAAAATTCGTAACAATAAAGACACGGAGTGAATGTTCCACTCAAACTCTCTGAGTGAATCTGTTTCTTTGACAGTGCCGTACATCAGATTCACTTTTTAATAGCTCGTATATACAAACTCGACGATTCACTCTGTGCGAGTGGAAGGTTACTCGACTTGAAACGACGTGGTTGTCACTCCACTGTTCGAGTGGGATTTCACTCGAAGAAATCTAGAGAGCACTTCCGATCGTTCGTTGGGGTGAAACCATGGCAAGACGAATATACGACATCGATCGATTGGAGAGGTACCGTTTCGAGATCAAGTGTACATATTGCGGCTTGATTCGGCGGTTTGAGCATCGCCGAATTACTGGGTCTCGCGGGATGAGATTTACGACGGAGCGGCTGAGACGCAACGTTGCGATGAATGAAGAAACTTTCACGAGACGGAGCCGGACGTTTCGGAATGTCGTGAACATCCGCGGGAATGAGATCGCCATGTACGTCTTTCCACGCGCGCGCCTTTGTGAGTTCGCTGGCGCATTATCTCGTGTGCGCGGTTAACACAGAAGCCCTCGGAAACTAGACATTCGTTGCCATCAACTCTATTTAATTCCGCTGGAGCGAGATATAAAGTATACTGCGAGGAAAAAACATGATGATGGCGGCTATATAAATGACAACCACACGAGTTTTGCGCGTGGAATGTATACAGTTCTTTTATTATGTAGTCTTCTACAGTATATTGTTAGCTATATATACATTGTACGGTATATTATTATATATAGTGTATTGATAGTTATATATTAAATTTACTATAGTCATGTACTAAAGTTGCTTCAGTTGCAATGACTACGAAGTAGTTTATGAAAACTATACATATTACAATTCTGCACAGAAAACTCGTATAGTTGACATTCATGCAGCTACCACCATGCCATGTTGTTCTCTGGATGTAGAGATACCGCGAGTTCTGAATAACAGTTAAATTTTTGTACTTGAGCGAAAGAAAATTCGGTCGATGTGAACACATCGTCGTTCTAGGCCCGGTTACACCAACGGTTGCAACGTTATTTTGGTTTTAAGTGAGACTTAAATATATGTCTGCCTTTATTTATTTAAAAGGAAAGATAAAGATAGACATATAGTTTAAGTTTCACTTAAAGCCAAAATAATGTTGGTGCAACTAGACCTTAATCGCGAAATCGCCTCGACTCTCGTCCACCCCCCCGTCATCCACTGAAATCCTCAGCCGCGGTGAAGAAGGAAATATTAGCAACAGACCTCGGTCTGTTTCACGTGCATCTCAGGCGCGCAGGTATCAGCGGATTGACAAACGGCGATCTGAAATTCCGAGCGACGTCCGCCCGAGTGAATTCGTCATCGGGAGAACGTCACGTCGCGGACAGCCGGAAAATGTCCTCGGTCGCTTTATCCTTGAGCCATATACCAACGGTATGTATCCGTTGCACGGATCTCCGGGGGGTGGTAGTAAATGCCGCGTTCGTGGATGGCGGTGGTGGCACTGGCTAAGCTGTAAATTTGGCGTATAACCATTCGGGGGTGGCCCTGGTCGAGTAGGCCAGGTCTGTCCTCCACCTCTCTCTCCCTCTCTCTCTCTGTCTCGCTTTCTCCCTCCCGCCCTCCCTCACTCGCTCACTCACTCACTCTCTCCCTCTCCCTCGTCCTGCTTTTCGGAGGTGGTCGACGAGGGGGCGGCAGGCAGGGGTGAGACAGGAGACGGGGGTCGTAGAAGCATTCATAGCAGGGACCAGAGGGTGGCTTCGGTGGAATGCGTCCCGTTTAATATCGCGGAACATTATATATCGCCTCTCTTGTCCCTACGTTGCCCGTGCGGAGCGCGCGGTATAACGCGCGCAAACACACCCTCGCACGCGAGCGCACACGTATCCACGCGCACACATGTGCGCGCGACCGCGTATCCACCGGCGGTCGGCGTCGTCCGATAACGCGCGAGCATTCTCAGGGGTGTCTTTCGTAACGAGCCCAGTCGAGTCTTTCATGGAGTTATTGTTATTTTTCGCTCACGTTGAAGTCTCCCCCTGTCTCTTGGAACCGGCTCTTCCGTGTTCGAGACTCAATGAGATCCTTCATTTATTCGTTCCTTCATTACGTCGACTGCGTCTCAAGAGACACCGGCGGCTCGACGTTACGGTAAGAGCGTGAGAGATTGCAGATGCTGGAGGACATTCGTGGATACATATATAATATATCGTATTTCCACTGATAAACACGTTTCTATTATGCAAATATAAAACGTGTATTATTCCCTTTTATTCGAGGGGAAAATCGAGGGGAAAATGTGAAAATTTGGAAATTACATATGACTAACTCATTTTTTATTCATACTACTTGTTGAAATGAAAATTTTGGGACGCCCGGCTTATCGTTGACTTGTACTACTCGCGAGAAGTCAGATATGCGGAAATTTTAACTTCTGTAAATAACTATAAACCAACGATGAGCTAAATATTCGACAAATTTTATTTGAGTTAGCAACACACACGTAAGAGAACAAGTTAGAAATAGCAATTTTTCGCGGAAGTAATATAATTTGCTTTGAAAAGTGAGATCATTTAAAAGAATAAGTTTTGAAATTATCTCATCGATTTCATACTTCTGTTATACATAGCGCAGCTAAAAATAAAAGATTTCTATTACATGTGTCTTTCAGGCACGTTTATATTTCAGAAGCCATAAATCTTTATTTAAGCCATTTCCTAATATATTACGACTATTACGACTGTATGTTGCTATTAAATTTTGTCGAGTCGCCATAGAGAGTTATTTCAATTCTCTCTTTTTCCATGTATGCTGAAGAATTCATATAAAATTCACATAAAAGAGATACATATAATTTATGTATCTCTTTTCTCTAAGCTGCCGTAAATATAATCAGTAATTATTCATGTGAGGGACACTTCCATGCGTTATCTTATCGAAGGCTAGACGCGACACGAATGACCGGATCGCGGGATCGCCGCAAGAAGCGCGGACATACGACGTTGCGTCACGGCGACGATTACGTCGCGCGTTAGTACTTTTGTTTCGTCGTAACAAGATTTGCTTCGCGCGAAGGGAGGGGAGGAAGGACGGAAACAATTCCTGGGAAAATTAATTATTATCTCGATGCGACAGGCAGCACCGATCGCGGGAGTTACCGTGGCGTAAAATTTATTAAAGAGACGACGAGCGCGCCGTGCTACGCCTTTTACGCGAGCCATTAAGAATTCTAATCGGTTCTGGCACGAGCCGTCTCGATATTATCGAACGATTATACGCGCGCTGCCCCGGCAAAGTAAAAGGTTCGTGAGAGAGTCTACGCTCTCTCTCTCTCTTTCTCCTTCTACATTCCGTTCCTTTCCTCCTTTATTCCTTCTTTCTTCACGCGCGCGCGCGCGCGCGCGATACAGTCGACTTTATAAATCGACCGCGGCGAATCGGGCTTGATAGTCGGCCCGTTATACGGCTTAGATAAAATATCGCGTTTAGCGGCGTAAAGGCGCGAGCCATTGAAACGACGATTACGCGGGAATTATTGCGCCAACGTGACGTTAACGCGCTCGTCGCGTGATTCCATTGCGCGCGCCGCGGCGCGAGAGCGAACGGTTGTGCAAAGAATAAATAGATAACGAAACGCCAGTTTAACGTTTCCGATTGTAGCCGCTGGCAGTGTACGTCGCGATCGATAACGAGATTTCATTCGGAGACACTTGTTGCGAGAGACGCGACGTCCGGTTCTTACGCGGGGCAGCACGTAAGAATCGTTGAGTCTCATATTCGCGAACAGCCCGATACCTCGACGCGAAATCATCGCAGAGAGATCGAGGGGGTAGAGAAATCATGAAAATCGCAGAAACAGTCACACGAGCATGCACTGAACTCATGTAATTCTCCACCTCCTCGTGATCTCACGCGTTAATTCGCATAGCTACATGGAAGCGTATCGTCGTTTCGTCGTCGATGAAATAACAAGTTTTTCCTCCGAGCTCGCCCCGTCCACTCCCACTTGAAAACACGATCTCTTTGTCGCGACGAGCGATGGAAAAAAACTCGGCTGCCTCGCGCAGCACAGCAGCCACAGGTGCGTTTATTCGAGAGACCCACGTTGGCGATTAATCTCGCCGAGACTCAATGAAAAACACAAGCGGGCTCGCGTATCGCGTATTCACTCGCGCAGCAGCGCGTGAATCATCATCCCCCTTCCTCATAACGCTTCGGGCCCGGAACGATTGAAAAGAAAAGCCGAGTGTACGAAGCGCAACGCAGACCGACGAGGCGCACTGAACGGCGGCGGCGGCGGCGGCGGCGGCGGCGGCGGCGGCGGCGGCGGCGGCGGCGGTACGAGGGGTGGTTAAAAGTGGGGAAAAATAATAAACGTACTTGAAGCTTTTCGCGAGAACGCGTGTTGGTGCGGCGAGAGGAGAGCGGGGATGGACAAGAGGGGGGAATCACGCGGAAAATATTGGCAGACCGGAACGCGCCGAGGAGAGGAAAACAAAACAATGCGATTCCCCGCAGTGGCGGCGGTTCTCTTCAATTCTTAGCGAACAGAAAAAAATACGATAACCCGGCGCGCACCGGAGAGTTTTCATTCGCCGTGAGCGAGCGAGCGGACGCAACGAGAAATGCATAGAAACCCGGCCGATGCGCGCTCGGCAAAGAATGGGATGCCCCGCGGGAACGAGGTAACGCGCTGGAAATCGCAACAAACGCGAGCCACTTTTGCGAGCTCTTCAATTAGCAGCAGCAGTTCGACGAGCCTCACGTCGAGTCCCGATAATGTTTTTTCCGCGTTCAATGGTGTGGGGAGCTGTGCTGCTTTTCCTCTTTCCTGTCTCTCTCGTTTGCAACGGCCACGACGAGTCGCGTGGGTCGCGCCATGTTGTCTATTAAGCGCGAAGGGTGAGGGAGAAAAAAGAGGAAATCGGGGCGTGAGAGTGCATCTTCGTGAATTCGAACGGTGACTGGACTCTCTTAAGAGCGAGATTTGCGCCGCACGAAGGCGATTAGCGGAAACCGCGGGGTAATTACCGGGGTTACCTCCGGGACCGGTTCGTTAGGCTCCCGAAGTAAATTGGAACGAGATAATTCCCTGTTGAAAGATTCTACGTAGGGGAGAGAGAGAGAAAGTTTCGCGAAAAATAATACGGAGATTGCCGTTCCGTATTGCTTCGCCGTTCTCTCTCTTTTCTCGAGAGAGACTATTAACGCGTATCACAGCTCGGTGCTGTCGCTCAAATGACTCGGCGATAATTGATGAAGGTTAAATCGAGACTGTCTATCTGGCGTTTGAAAATGAAACATATTATGCGAGGATCAAAATATACGAGTTGAAGTCGAGCACCGATTTTTCGCACAATTCCGCAATTCGCACGTAACAATAGAGTCGAGACTTATTCTTCGCTTGGGCGTTAATTGCGCTGCCAGTCAATGATTCTATCGCCTGAAATTATACTACAGACGATTGCACGAGGGATTGCCGGGGAGAGAGAGAGAGATCTTCAGGGCGAGAGGGGGAACAATACCCGACGCCTCGCGCCGCCGAAATAATTCGGCCGATCGAGTGTCGTTTTGCATTTCACGGAATGTTCCGTGGGTTCCGCGCAATTACGCTCGGGATAATTTGCGGAGCCCGCGCGCGCCCGGGAACGACATTACGCCTCTCGTCGCCGCTCGTCTCGTTAGAGTAAACCAAGAATACGTACATAAATCGGACGCGATTCGCGGACCATTGCTGCCTGCTGCACCGACGCTCATCGTATTGTCGCTCGCAATTAGAGGGATCAATTTACATACTGCGGGATTAACCGTTCGACCATGAATTATTCAGGACTATGCTAATGTGTCGGCTCCGAATTGAAGTCAATAATTGAACGCTCCTCGAGAATAAGGATAGGGAGTTGCTGTCTATCGTTGTCTTCTTCCTCCTCCTCCTACATGTCGTCGTTGTCGACGCAGGAGGAGGAACCGCGAGGAGCATTAGACCGCATTATAATCGGTAGAAAACGAGAGCGCGCGGGCAGGTAAAGCGAAAATTACGAGCCGCACGCGCGAAACTCACCGGCCGCGTAATGCAATGCGCCATTTACTTTCGAGACGACGGCGCGGAAGCGCGTATGCAAAGGAAAACTCGCACGAAATGTCCCGCGCGCGGCGATTGCGCCACGTTACATCCTTCAATTTAGTCATAGACCGTCAAGACACGCGTCTCGCGCCAAGTGAACGCGCAGAGCGTAGAATAGATTGCGTTCTCTTAGAGTCGTTCTACATTAGTTGCAAGTCTCAAGGTCGCAAGAAAATTAACCAATCACAGTCAGTTCTTCTTTGGTCGTAAGAAGAACGATCGACTGTGATTGGTAAATTTTCTTACGATCTTGCGATTTGCAACTAATGCAGAACTTAGTCTTACGGAACGGCTGATAACTAGATTGAAGGATAGAAATACGCCAAGTCAAATGCTTCCTCTGTCACACAGTATTCTAGCAGAGAGCGATGTGGAAGTAACAAAAGAGAAGATGAAAAGTGGCTAAAGAAAGAGAGAAAGAGGGAGAGAAAGGACGTATCGATCATGTTATCCTTTCTCTTCCTTCGTTCTCCCCACCAACAAGACAATTAGACAAGTATCTTACTCTCTACTTCTTTCTCTTACTAGTGCTGACTTCATTCCTCTTACAGCAACGCGCGCGGTCTATTATATATGTCTCTATGGTCACGGCGGAAATATCCAAAGTGCCGTCACTTTCCCCTCACCGCTAATTAGCTAATATATAATTATAGACTTTCCCCTCGTACAATACTTCGTCCAGATATAAAAGTAATGGCCAATTAAATGTTTCACTGGGGAGAGAAAGGAAATTGTCCTGAAATTAATCGCGATGTCCTCACGCGAGAGGCGGAAAAGAATTTGGCCGAATCTTTATTGCCGTGTTTCACAGCCCCGTACTTTTTATTATGCACGGAAAGAAAGGTTTGGTTAAACTAACTAAATATCTGGTCGAATATGAACGATCCAGAAATTCCGATTGAAATAACTCGAATTCTATTTAAGTCAACAAAAAGTCTTGTTAACTTAAACAGAATTCGGATTACTTCAATCGGAATTTCTGGATCGTTCATATTCGACCAGATATTTGGATTGTGCAACATACTTTTTGAACGACCCGTGTATCTTGATGAAAATGTTGACGACAATCACAGACGATCATTATGGAATGATCTCGAATCCCGTTATATCTCGCTTATGTCTCGCGCCTGTCGTCTTGAAATATGGTAAGGTTGACACCCGAAACAATCGCCGTCGTCGCTGGATAATCGGCGGCGCAGGCGCCCAAATTGGAAAGCGAGCGACAGAATTAATATCGAATCCTGCACTGCGTTCGCGTAATTGCATCAGCTCGCGTCTACCAAGCGCGCTCGCCTCGCCGCGAGAGTTAATACAGCCTTAATGGCGAGTAATGCAATTTTCCGTCAAAAACCGCAGCGACATTGTCGGCATAATAAGCCCTCGCGAGATCGGGAGAAGACGGGAGGTGAAGAAGAGGAAGGGAGGGGGGGATCGGTAGATGCTTGTACGCCAAGCAAACATGCGAGCGGGAAACTTGACGAGCACGACAAGAAGAAAAGTACAGAGAAATCGCGGAGAGAGCGCGTAGGCGACGATGGGTGGTCGAATCGAAGATGGGGCTGACGAGAAGACAAGGAGACATCGACGAGAACTTCGTTGAAAAGGAACATGCGACCACCAAGATTGTGATGAGTGTCGTTAGAGATCGCTGTGCGTTAGACGCGATGAAAATTCACGTGGAATTAGGAAACACCCAATTATTATTATTGACAACTCCTTAAGGAAAAGGTATACTTGATAACACTGATATCTAACTCTGGATATTCTTGTTGTTTTCGGGTCAAATACAGATGTTTAAATTTTTTCAACGTAGAATATATATGTATAAATACACTCAATGATTTCAAAAGAAAACAACTGTACTAAAAAGATTTTTCCAGAGCACCAATGACTAAGGGGGTCCAATAATTGGGTGTTTTACACTAAAGGTCCACAAACGACGATCTTTCAACTTCTCCCGTCACTCTCGCAAAATGCGCAATGTCCGCGCGATCGGTGGTTTCTCTAGCTGTCAAAGTTTCACGAGGTGATCTGGAGTCAAGTCGACTCATCTTTCCCCTTGACTCCCCTCCTTAGACCTTTCCATCCTCGAAGTTTCCACCGTCGCGAGTGGAACAGCTGATTCTCCTCGGCTCCGGATGGAGGAGCAAGAAGAGGAGGAGGAGAAGGAGGAACATTATCCACGGTGTTGATTTACAGTTTTCGATGCGACGGCAGCAACAGTGAGAGGAGAAACCCGAGGATAACGCGACTGCGAGACGAAGGGAGTGGAGAAGAGTGGTACGGGGGAGGAGACGCAGGGTGAGAACAAAAGGGACGCTCGAGAGCACCGAAACTCTCCTCCTCGTTTCCAGAAGCTAGCTCGGCGAGCCGTAGAAGCCGTCGATCGAGCGTGTAGCGTTTCTTCGCTCTCTTCACCCGCCTCGTCTCCGCGCTCGAACCACCTCCTCGCGTTCGCCAGCAAGACAGCTGCCGGTGTGAGGCCAACAACCGGTTCCCGCTGCTTTTTTTTTCTCTCTCTCTCTCTCTTTCACTATCTTTTCTCTTTCTCGTCCCTCGCTCACTCTTTCTCTCTTTTCTTCCTCCCTCCTCTCTCTTTCGCTCACCAAACCTTCCTCGCGCTTTACGTCATTCTGGTTCTGGTGTCGATGCACGACGAAAAAGGGGAAAAAGCGCCGCTGACGACGACGACGACGACGACGGCGACACGAGGCACGACAAAGCGACTGCCGGCGCGGCACCTCTCGGCGATTCGAATCACGATTCACTATCCACCGCGGATTATCGTCCGGTCGGGGACTCGCGAGGATCCTTGTTTGGTTTCGCGCGACGACGACGACGCGATCCTAGAGAGATCGCGCCATCGCGACGTGTGAATCCTCGCGATCGGACGCGGTGTTGGCGATGCAGTTAGATTACCGCGATTTGTTTTATGGGAAATTGAGTCACGGATAATCCGTCTGTGACTCGAGCATTTCTCTGTGTCTCATTCTCGTATCTCTTCATGTATCTTTCGATGCGTCAGTGTCAGAATTTTATCTTACTAAAGGGGATACACTTGAGTGAAAATTCCATCTTCTTTATATATTCTTCTCTAACTGTTTTGATATAATTCAAGCGGATATCTTTGTGAATTATTTTACTGATCGCTGCTGCGTGTATCAAGTGTATAAATCCCGTAAATAAATTAATTAAATATTTTCCCACATACGAAAAAGGGCTTATCGACACACATCGCGTCAGCGGTGAATTTTACGAGAATCGTCGAGCGCCTGAGCGTCGCGCCGAAGAATTTCGTCTTATTAAGAAGTTCATTATTTTAACGACCCCGAGCAACGGCGGCGGATGCGTTCGTCGAAGGGGGAGAGCGCGGCAGGACGAAACGCGCGACGGGGAACCGCGTGCGAGCGAGCGAGCGAGCGAACGAAAGAGGCACGGTGAATATTTATCAGCCAATATCGGCCTTACGTCAAGGGGAGAAGGAGGAGGCAGAAACAGCGCGTGGATGCACCGTTAATCGATTTGCATAAGATCGCCGTTTCGTGGCTGCGTCTGTCCGGCGCGTTGCGCGCGGCTACGATAACGCGTCGGAGCGGATGGACGAACGGAGAGAAGAACGAGGATGAAGAAGCGGCGGAAGAGGAGAGAGGCGATATGAAAGTCGATACGCGGTATAATTCGCGTAATTACGCGGGTGCATATTACGCGGGAGCAAAGAAGAAAACAGGAAACCGCCACTCGGACTCGGCTGAGTCGTACGCGAAGAAGAGGCGGAGATGCGCGAAGAGGTTACGAGCCAGGTGACGTAAATGGGTTCGATAATCGACCGCGTCTCCGTCCTTTTTCTTGGTGTCTCTCCTCACTGCCTCATTTTCGAGATTCTGGGAGATTGCGGTGAATCTGTCGCACACGTTTGGCGGTAGAGACACGCACGCGCCGCTGCTGTTCCTTTCGCGAATTCGAGAACGTGCGCGAGTTTATTTGTTTATCTTGTTAAGTATATGCGGGAATATAAGTTTATCCCTTTGTACATGCAAGAAAAGAAAAACACACTCACACACCCTCTAAATTTCTTAAAATCTCATTCGAATAAAACAGAATCAAAAAGAAAGAAAAGGGAAAATAAATTGTATATCGGTAAGCAAGCGCGATCGCTACTCACGTTACGATTATCACCGTAATTTCTTATTACGTAACCGAACATTTTCGCCGTGGTCACGCTGACGAATAATAGTTGAATAATAGTTCTCACCGGGACTCCGCGGAGTTAGCGCGAGGCTATATAAGCCGAGGATCTTTAAGGCGCGCTCTGACGAACGCGAGCATTCGCTGATTTTCTGCAACACTTAACACGAAAGCCGAGGGTGAGCGAACTCATTGTCTCGTAGTGCGTCCGTGAGAAACGTAACGATGCGCGCGATACCATGGCGAGAACGCGGCGAATCGCCCTCTACACGCACGCGAAATCGGATTTGTCTCTGCACGAAAGAGAACGCACAAACACATCACGACGATTACGCGAACTCGACGCTCTCTCCAACACCACCGACGCGGCGTCCACCGCGAATTTTTGCGAAAGCGCGATAGTCGCGGTGTACATTTCATCTAGTAACTAACTGAAGCTTAATTAAAATTGAAATTCTCATTAAAACGTCCGCCGAGTGCAAAATCCAGCGGATTCAAGTGTCGGCCGATCTTTAAATGCCATTTCCGCTGAATGTTAATTTGTTATTCGAACATCGCCGTCGATATCTCGGACATTTTCGAGAAGAACTAACCTTTCGAGTGGACTAAAAGATTATTTGACATACGCAAAAAAAGAATTCCAGCTGCAAGATGCTTTCGAGTAACCCTATATTCTAAGCGAAAGTTTCTGCTAAAAGAACATTTCTCTTCTCAGCTACGATTTTGTTGCATGACGTGTTTGATAAATAGGGTAAAGAAAGGCAATACATTAGTTCCTGAATGATCCGTTAGAGTCGTTAGAACTGTCTGTTTGACTATGTATGAATTAATTGAATATGTATGTACACACACTAGATGTATGTGTGTGTGTGCATACATGCATTAACATCAAGTTTGTATGTATGATTTGACTTGATGATAGGTGTGATTTGAGAAGAGGTACAACAAACGGGTACAAATAATTCGAGCGGTCGTTTTCAAACTTAAAGTTGGGCACTGGCGATTTTTTCATCCTCATCATAACTTTTTAATCCTTTGGGTGGAACGAAACGGAAGGCGATTCGAAAGAGCGCAAACGAGGCGCAAATCTATGGTGTTAGCGATTTTTGAATTCCTTCGAGCTAAACTTACACCGGTTCTTCGTTACTACATGTACGTCCGCGGACGTTCCAGGCGACGTTGCTAGACGGTGCCGGGCCCGCAGCAAGATGCCGCAGCCACATCTCCGGAGGATCATTTAACCGAGATAATTGCCAAACATTGTTCACCTTGTTAGCCGTAGCAACGCGTAGCTGGGGCGAACTTGCGCGAGTTAATAAGCGACGCGACGACGTCTATAACGGCAGTGACGACGACGACGACGACGACGACGACGACGACGACGACGACAACGATAGGTGCCAAGACGCGGGCCTGAGCGCCGAACCGTGTATTAGTGTCTTCAATTTGTAACCGATCGTTTCGCCTCCGCTGCATCGCGGGGCAACGTCGCGAAAAGACGACATCTCGTTTGCTCGCCTGCATCCTAGATGTTAAGATATTTTCCTTTCGGTTTTAGAAGAATTCTTTCGATATCGTACACATAAGGGGGATCCGCCAGAGGATAAGATTATATATGTTTGGGTGATTATTTGTTGTGCCTGTATAATATTTTTCGATTATTTTCTTACCGGACTCCTCGGCCGCGCAGTGTATTTAATGGAACATGGGGCCACTGATTCGTTCGCGGTAAGGTTATTTTCACTTTCGTGTCGGCGCAACAGCGTGACGAGATTTCTTAATTTTCTAACGGACGATGTAATAACACCGAGACTATCAGCGAACTTCCGGCGCGTTCCCCTTGCGAGAGCTCCCGAGGTACCCAAATTCGAGAGGCGAGCGTGTAATAATTCAATAAAACGATGGAGCGCGCCTCAGCGAAGCTCCGTTTCGCACTTTCGCGCTCCGTCGCGCTCGCCGCTCAGCGGAAAGAGCCGCGAGCAGAGAGAAAGAGAAAGAAAGAGAGACAGAGAGAGAGAGAGAGAGAGAGAACGAAAGGGCGTAGGTAATTAAGGCCGTAGGAAGGTTCAAACTGGAAAGCAAAGTCGAAGGGCGCCTCTCCTCCCGTGAGAGGCGTGAATTACACGGCGAGGCAAGCGAGCCGGCAGACAGGCTCATTGTCCTCCGCTAGTTTAATTAATGCAGCTGAACCGGCAGCTCCCTCATATCCCTTCCATCCTCCTCCCCCTGCACTCTGCTCGTTCTCTCATTTTGTCTCTCTCTCTCTCTCTCTCGACCTTCTCTTGCCCTCCGCCCTCGCCTGCCCTGCCGCCACGTCGCCAACTCCCTGCGCCTCTCCTTTCTTCCGTCTCCATCATCCTCGCTCGGCCTCGTACATGGTCACGTACACTACGGCGACTCGAAACGCTGTACACGCGAGCTACTTACGAGGGACAATTCCGCAGACCCGACGACGACGACGACATCAACGTCGCGCCGTCACCGGATTTCGATAATGATCCGGCGTCAATTAGTCGACGGATCGGCGATTCAGCCACTGCCGTTTCCTTTTAACTCTCATTCTCCGGCTGCGACGGGATTACTAGCAATGTGCGCGCGCGTTTGTGTGTGCGTGTGTATATGCATGCATGTGTGTCTGTACAGACCACGCGTCGCAATGGAGTTTGTTACGTGTCGAACAGGGTCGCCCATCGCTTCGGCCCGGGCGAATCTTGTCGCGTCATCGCGCACGATTGTGATGTACTATCGTGAATTTTCGCGAACCGTGATTTCGGAGACTGCCTTCAACAGTCACTGGAACAATGGCGCACCGTCGTCCCCGCCTCTGTCATAAAGAATGAGAAGATTTACCGAATCTTACCAATCTTTTTTTTCGTACTCAGATCTTTACGATGACGAAATAGACGCGTCGAAGGAACGCGTAGGTCTTGGTTGGTTGAGTTGAGAACCACGATTTGTTGTGTTTGCCGGCGACCGAGGCGGAGTCGAATCAAAGGGAGAACGACGGGCGTAGGAAGAGGGAGCAGAAGAAGAAGAGGCAAGATAGGTAGGTAGGTAGGTAGGTAGGTAGGTAGGTAGGTAGGTAGGTAGGTAGGTAGGTAGGTAGGTAGGTAGGTAGGCAGGCGGGCAGACAGGTAGGTACAGATCGGATGGAGAGAAAGAAACGATCGTGCTCGCTCCTATGTTTCTACCTCCGTTGTGCAGCTGCGTCTTCGGAAGCGGTAGAGAAACGAGGAAGAGCGGATCTCCTCCTCGCCACCTCCGACGATGTTTGACCCTGTCCAGTAGCGTAGCGGCTTCACGCTGCACCCTGCTCTGAGAAGTTCAGTCGCGATCGAGCCTTCCCTCTGATCGAACGATCGTTTCTGGAAGAATCGAAGATCGCGTCGGAACCGTCGCGAGATCGCGAGAACTACGCCATTGCTCGCGAACTCTCTACGGGGACCGCTTGAGGAGTGCGCGAGAGAAAGAGAGAGGGAAAGAGACTTTCTCGGCTCCTTTGAGCTCGTCTTCTCTCCATGGCACGGTGCTTTATAAGACGAAGAAGACGAAGAAGAAGTAGAAGAAGAAGAAGACGAAGAGGGAGAAGAGAGACTCGGGGTCAAGGTGCCGCTCTGTTGCCGGCTCTCTTTCCTTGGCTCGAGCGCTCGTGGCGCAGTCTCCTGACACGCTCGTCAAACGGAGCCCGCCCGATCATCGGCCCTCGATTCAATTAGCCCTCGTACGCGACGTGCTCCTCTCCCGCCCCCCCATCCCTCTTTGTCGTATACGTCGTCCTCTCCGAGGAGCCGATGAGAAATTCTCTCGACGTTGGGATGTGGAGCGACCGGCCGCCCTGGCACACACACGTTTGATCTGTCGCCGCCGTTCTCGTGAACGCTGTGCCTCGCGCGGCAGGGAGGGACGACGGGATTTTATTCCCTTTTAATTTCCATTAGCTTATCGCTTAGCTCAGATTCGTTTTTTCAGATAACGCTTCAAGGCCAGCCACTGCATGACTGCCGAGAGTATCTTGAACCTCTCTACCTCCTCTCCGGCTCTGTCCTTTCCGGCTCGGTCGAGGTCAGATCGGGATAAATCGTGGCGATCGCGCCGCGTCGGAAATCAATGTCGAGATAACAGTCGATCGTTGAACGTTTTGAAAGTGATGGTATATTTGTAAAAAAAAAAAGGAGCAAAAGAGAAAGAGCGGCTACGAGATGGATAGGGGAATAAAACCCTGACACGTCGCGGTTAATCTCCCGATCCCTGATAGCGCGACAGGATTTTTGCGATTCGCGCGCATACGAGCATATCAAATGCCGGATATCAAAGCCGATCGACGTTCGCCCGAAATCGACCCGACGTCCAATTCACCGGACGATGTCTCTCATTAAAATTGAAACCGGAGATCCCGGGACACCCGCTCTGCGCTTCGGGAGAATCGCGCGCGAGAGTGTTCTCCGCGATCTCTCGAGAAAACGATTGGATAAAATGAACCCCGCGAGCAGGTGCTAAACGAAAAACGTACTCGAGTATTCACGAACATTCGCGCGTTTGCGACGGCAGCGGTGGCTACACGTTCAATTGAGGGATGTTAATTCCAGGTTTAATTTTGATTGCCGTCCATTATAGAGCGAGGGATTCCGAACCGGTTAACCCAGTTCGCGATCTCCGAGATAGACGCACGCGACCTTCCGTGCCAGACGGTCGTCGCGTTTACCCGCCGCGACATGTCGATCCCGGCGCTTATTTTTCCCATTTAAACGTGCCCTTCCGGGAAAAAGGAAGAGAGAGAGAGAGAGAGAGAGAGAGAGAGAGAAACAAAAATACGACCACCATGGCGACACAGGTATCTCCGGGTGCGATCAACGGCTGGCAACAACGACGTGAAATGCGTTCCCCTTCTCTTTCCCTTTCCCTGCTTTGCGCGAGGACGACTAAAAAAAATTCTAATAAATTCCCCATGGCTTCTCTTTTTGAGCGCTGTTGAGTGAAATCTCCGAGGTGGATCGGCGGCGGCGGCGGCGGCGGCGAAGGCGAAGGCGAAGGCGACGGCAAGTGAGAGAGCAGGTGGATGCGCTTTATCGATTTTGGCATACCAGACAAGTTGCTTCTGCTTTCGCGGCGATAATTCGCCGACTCGGTGCCTCGGCTTGGCGCGGCTTAAGTCGCCCACTTGGAAAGTTCATCAGCGCAACCCGCGAAAGCTCTCGGGATTCAGGTATTCCGACCCGGACGCGAAGTGGTACGGATATATTCGCGAAGGCAACGTGCCCCGTTTACCCGCGCGCGCGCCCACCGTTCGTATCAATCGCTGACCCTTTGAGCGTGCCGAGATACAACGAGTAAGAGCGCGTGAAACGATCGTTCCAGATCGGCACACTCGCGCTCTATCGTTAAGGTGATGCTGAAAACTTTGCCGACAGAATACTGACATTTTTCTGCAAAGTTTACGTTGCATTGATTGTACAGAATTATAAATGCTTTTGACGTAATGAAAGTGCGTGCAAAAATTGATTGGAGCATCGCTCAATATGTGAGAAAAACGAAGAAAACGTTCTAAATATAAAATTCCAATCTGTCAGCGCGTGGATGCTTCAAAGAGAAAAATTTTGAAGAACATTGTTGTACCTACGCATTCTGAATTCAGAAGCTTAAGAATATCCGAAAAGTTTGTAGAAAGATTTCTACGCACGCGTAATTAGGTTTTTCGTTGAATAAGTGAGACACATATTTTACTTCTGTATGTACAAGAAATACGAAAAAGATAGCGTGATTGTGTTACTGACTACCGTCTCTGCATTATCGACACTTTCAGGTTCCTCATCAATTTTAGCATCTCCTTAATACCGCTAAAAATTGCGATTTTATTCCTTTCCTCCGAAGGGCAAAAGAATGAAAGTGCCTGTGCACATGAGGAAAAGCAAATATTTCTCCTAGCACCGCGAGACTGACGCGCGGATAATTCATTTCTGCTGATGAGAAAAATTATGCAGAGCGCGACGATCGCGGCGCGAATGTTCAGGGTGTCAAAGTTGCACGCGAGGGTTGGCCAGTCGGGTCAAGTAAGCAAGAAGTCGACATGGAAGAAGACGAAGAAGAGCGAGAGAAGGCGGAGGACGGTGGACGGACGTCGGGACGCTATTTATATTCGATGCCGAGGACGTTCAACCCGCAAGCACCCCCGCCTTCTTCCTTGTCATGCATCCTTCTCTCTCTCCTTCTCTCTATCTCTTGCCCCGAGCTTATCTCGTATCCACTCGGTGGCGACGTGAAAAGGGACAAACTCGCGAATAAATCTCCCGCAGCTAGCTTCGTTCAGCACCCGCCGGCTCTCCTCCGCTTTCTCCCCCTGCTCGTGTTTCGCCCCGTGTTCCAACTCGGCCCGGGTGTGCCTTAGTCGCGGATTATTCGGGAGTTAAACATGCGTATAAACGAGCCGGTCCCGCGGCTAATCTGAAGAATTAATCAGCCGGACAAACCAAATTTTCGCGCACGGCGATGACCGATGACCGACGACCGACACCGAGTTTCATTAACTCCGCACGCGTAATTGAGCAGCTTAAAATGATGTAGATGCAGAGTCGCGGAGACTGAGTTTGACAAAGCGACGAGCAGACTCGGTGGAGTGTCGCGAGCCAGCTGCTGCGTCGCGATGCTGCGAAACGATTTCGGCCAAAATTATTTATTTTACCGACCGATGGTAAACATTTTTTTTTTTAATTTCATGCAACTGTTTAGCATCAGCCATTAATTAACATTTGTATTTTCATCCTGCAAAAGCATTTTCAATCTGATGCATCCGATTGGAAGAGAAAATTACGAAACTGTCGGTATCCCCAGCATCGCCGTAAGAGTTGTTATAAAGTCGAAGATTGTTTGAAATTAGTATCGATAGTTAGTGCTGACAATTTTATTGTAACACGTCGCTTCGAATCGAAAATGACCGTTTAACGCGTTCCGACGTAACGGATTTAGCGCGCAAATTTTCGGCTGACGATTAGCCCCTTCGGCGCGTCCAGCACGAGCTCCGACAAGCTCGCGCGCCCTCGACGTTGCGCACCTGGCTTTTCGCACCCCACCGCGGATTTCAGTCTGTCTATCGGTCTCCCTCGTGTCGACTGACCGCGCGACATGCAAAACGAAGAAAAAGCGCCGGGGAAGCGGAAGGAAAGCAGACGCGAAATTAGATTTTCTGGCGGGGTCACCGCCTAGCGCGCGCCGTGGGGTACCGAAAAAATAAAATCGACCGGGGCTCAATCCATCCGACGAGCTCGTGTCGGAAGGAGGTGGACGAAAAGAGGAGAAGAGAGGAGAGTGTGTGTGTATGTATGCGTGTGAGAAAAAGAGAAACGATAGCAAAGAGAGAAAGATAGGAGTGAGAAAGAGCGGGCTGCGGGAGCTGCAGATTCGGTTCTCGAACGCGGAGATCCTCCGAGTCGGGATCGGACAGGAGAGGAAGAGCGAGCAGAGCTGAAGTGGGAGAGGAAGAGAGAAGCCGGGTGGGGTGAGTGCAGGGAAAACGGGGTATCATCCACGGCCGTAATTAGAATCCACTTCGTGGAAATGGTCCCGAGACTTCGAAAGCCCGCCTCCTCTCGTTCCTCCGCTTATGATCCTCTAGCTAGCTAGCTAGCTAGGTAGGTAGCTAGGTAGGTAGGTTGGTAGGTAGATAGGTTGGATGGCTGGTACGGTACACACGCGCGCATCTCGCGTCCAATACGATTGCGTAATATATCCACGATACGACGACAACGACGACGACTCTCGATCCTCTCGCACGTAACCGGAAAAGAGGATAATTTCAGGGTCGGGTTTATCGCACGACTGTTGTAATTACGGAGTAGCGCGGTTATTACCCGAAGTGTTCCTCTTTGGGCATCTCATTTCTCCTCTCTCTCTTTTCTTCTTTCGCTTTTGCGCAACATTCGCAAAAATCCATGGGTGTATCGCAACGAACAAGCGAGCCATGCAATTGCGACGCCGCTATCCGATAATAATACCCGCAACGACGGTTGGGATGCGATTGGGAGGGTGGATTGGCTCGAAATTAAAAACTCGCTCGCTTCCACTCGGATCGACTTGCTCTACTTACTTCGCTTTCGTGTCTATATCGCGGAGCAGTTACTTTCTGTGTACCTGCTGCGAGTGTACATTGTACTATGCGTACTTATTTTCTCCTTCTGGTAAATGGTGCGTGCTAACTTTTGATTTCAATCTTATTTCGATTCAGTCAATTCCGCAAGTTTCTCATTAGCATACGATCAGATAGAGAGAAATATCTGTGATTATCGATTCGTTTGTGTCTTATCGTTATCCGTACATGCGTGCCGCATGTAACGTTAATATAAATAAATATACACACACACACACACACACACACACACATATATATATATATATATATATATATATATATATATATATATAAAGGGAACGAGCCGCAAAATAAAGGTTGACAGTTGCGCAAATTCGTATACACGCAAACGTGGGGGTGTGTGCGTTCAACATTTTTATTTCAAAATTGTTATAAACTGCGGAATTTATAACAATTTTAGCAGAGACCCAGAGAGCGAACGTACTTTCGCGAGCGAAATGAGGACGAATCGCGATTGTCAGACGTAGCCGTTATTTTTTCGAGGGAGAGTCTGAGCGCACAACTTGGACGGTTAGTACTTGTACCGCAATCGGTGCAGCACGGAGAATCTTCGACGCGATTAGTCGCGCATATAAACCCGTAGATGAGGAGGTAGGACGAAGACGACGTGTTAGCTAGCCAGCTAACTGATGGTGGAGACGGTAGCGGGCAGGCACGGTTCTGGTCGTTTCTTGACGGTCGGCCAACGCGCGAGGTCGTTAAGTTTCGTGTCTTCTAGGCAGAAGCAACGAGCAGTCGTAAGGGGACACGGTGAAGGAGGAAGGAGGCTAACGGAGGTTGACAGCCACCATGACGATTCGATTGAACCGTCCCTGTCCTTTCATGCGCCGTATTTTTAGTCGCCCACTGACTATTCTATCGAGGGATGAGATCGAGCTTAACGCGCGCTCACGGATCGACCGGAGCCGCGACTGTCGTTACTCCGCGGATGAAATACATTCATTAACGATGAGTACACAGAGAGAATTCTACAGTGAAGATGCACAGTAATTTATTATCCCTTCATTTTGTACATGCACGGAGAAAATTACTATAATTGCACATTCATATTCTCTGTGGTTGGAAAGAAAATTTTCGCGATTTCAAGTCAATATTGCATTTAGAGCCACTATTACTATACAGTTGTTACATGTCCATCGATACAGTTCTCAACTTTTATGTATTATGTATTAGGAAAAGTAACGTTAATATATATTTTGTGTTGTAACTGATCGAGATCGAGATGGAGGGATTCGCTGGTCGGGAGGAAGCTTAATCCCACATAATCGTCGCTAGTACCGTGTTATGCCTCTCAAGTACGCTCTCGAGACGGTCTGATGAGAACCCCTGAATGCACCACGCGGCGGCGGCGGCGGCGGCGGCGGCGACCGGCGCATTGGTGGGGGTCAAATGTCACACCGCGTGACTCACCGTCGCCTCCGAGTGTTCGCTGCACCTTCCGCACACGGCGTGTACATTTCACGCGCCGCGCCTTCGGGAAGCGGATGATCGACGCGATCGCGCGTCGCGAAGAAGTCAAGTTAAAGAGAAAGGAAGGTTATCATCGAGAGAGAGAGAGAGAGAGACAGATACAATAGAATTAGCGGTTTTTATTCGCGAACGAAGCGAAAAACTCAGCGTTCCGCGAAACGCCATTAACGAATTCGCGATCGGCCACTTTGCATTCTACGAGCGCGGAGTCCGCGTGCGTCTGCACTTTTATCCTACCACGAGGAAGCCACCGCCAATACGGACGATCGATTCTTAATGCGACGCGATAAACGCCACACGTCCGCCACATGCCGGCGGAATTAAACGCTCGCGCGTTCCTGTTACTATCCGCCTGCCTGCCAACACAGGCCGGCCATTATTTACTCGTCTCGCCTGCGTACATTGTTGAAGACGGGTACGGCCCGCGGTTCGCGTCTTCATCGTCGCCGTCGAAATTGAAATTTTTCCGAAGCTGACGACTCCAAACGAGTCTCCCTAGGCGTGCGCGCCTCGCCTAATGAGAACCTAATGAAATATTTGCCTCGCGCGTGAGATGAATATTCCCACCAAGTACCGGGAAGTACGCGCGTATCGTTTCTTCTCCCTTCCTCGCTCTCTCTCTCTCTCTCTCTCTCTCTCTCTCCCTTCTATTCATCGTCTCGAATCACGTCTCCGTGACTTCTCGCGTCGATTTTTCAGCAGTCCGCCCTTGTCGTATTCGCGATTGGCGAATGACGGGACTCGCGGGCGGCGCCGCCGCCGTCACTTGGGACTGTTAACGTGGTAAATCACCGTGACGTTTATAGCAGATTCGAACAGTAGAGTACAGTAGTGTTTCGTCACACGTACGTGCCTATAACAGCGGAGCGCGGGGAGGGAAGGCTAAAAAAAAAAAACAAACATTATTATAGCCGCGCGCTCGTCGGCGACAGATACGAGCCATCGATATCGCCGTCACTCCGCGCTCGCGTCATCTTTCAACGTCCGACGCGCGATGCTAAATCGCGCGGCGCGATCGTGCACGTACACGGCGCGCGAAGTGTGACGTCGACACAGACGTTCTTCTTACGGCTCGCCATTATTTAGACAATGGAGGCGCGATAGCGATCGCTTGCCTCGCCCGAGGAGGAAGAGGAGGCGGCGGAGGTGGCGGTGGAGGAGGAGGTAGACACGAGGAGCCGCGCGAGAAAAGGGCAGGGAAAGGCGCGCGCGGAGAAATCGCAAATTGATCGATCGCCGACGCGGTCGGTCACTCGTCGTCGCGCGGCTCGATATCTCGCGCGCGCACTTAACGGGTGTCGGGATCGTTCTCGACGCAGCAGCGCGGCCGCGCCGCGCGGACGGCCCGATAATTCCCCGTCGCGGTAATCAAATCAGATAATTAGAGCGGGCCGTAACTCAGCGAGGTCGGTGGCTGTCGCTAAACCGTCACCGTCGCCGTCATCGTCGTCCTAGTCGCCGTGATCGGCGCTCGTTTACGTCAGTTATTACTGTCAAAGTCGCCAGGACGTACGTGTTTCCACGGTATTAACGGGATGCTATATTGACCTTATCGCGTGAAGACGCTCGCGTTCGCTCGGAATTGCGGGAAGATTCGTCGTCGCGAGAATACCGCGACGCGATACCTGTCGTCGCTAATCGCTCAAGTTCGCGATTTGCAAATTAATCTCGACACGCTCTGCGTCCGAGACGCCCACTGTGTGTCCTTCGCGATGATTTATGACGATTCCCACGCGTGTTTTTTTTCGAAACGTTCATCAAAGGGGGGAAGGGGAGAGTCGTGGCGGTCGACAAAACGCGACGTATCTGATGATGGCTCGCGGACACTGGGCGGAAATGACGATTTAATGTCGAGTTGATTTCGCGTCGGAGTTAGCTCCGAGTGATTACAGGCGCAACCGTGGCGCCCGAGTCGTTAATTCGGCTCGCGACTTTGCGCTAAACGCGCTCTCACATCCCGGAGCAAACGGCGAAACGATTCAGCGCGTATTTGCACGCTGCCGAGTCGCACACAGTTAACGCGCTCGTTAATTAATGCGCGATTAGCATATTCCGCCCACTTCACCCCTCGCGAAGAAGAAGAAGGTAGCGTGATGCGCGCGCGCGCGCCACGCGGACGACGCAATATACTACATGTACACGTATCTACACGCGTATCCACTCCTTCTCCCTCCTCCGCTAGAAACGCAATTTTGCGTTCCGGAAAGATAAACAACGGCCGCTGTTGCGTCGCCGGCGTACGCTAAATTCTGTCATGCGAATATCCCGACGTGCTGGAAACTGCGGAACAGATGCAGCGAGCATCTCGCTCGGAAACTTCGGATTTCAAGTACAGCACGGGTACTATCCGCCGACGCAAAGGGATTCGCGAACTTCTCCCCCACGTTGAGCTCGTCTTATCTCTGGGTATATACGACTGTGTTCCCTACGTTTCCTCTCGCACATATACACGCGTATACACGCATTCGTAACGTGCGCGAGCCAATTTAGAATTAATTTTTTCTCGAGGGGAGCGCGCCGAGACACTGTGCCCTCCGATTATGAAACTGGAGACTCTGTCCAATTAAACTTACGATATTTCTTTTTGCTCTTGCTTCTCCCTCTCCTCCTCTCTCTCTCTCTCTCTCTCTCTCTCTTTCTCGTGAAGTGCACTTGCTGAGCCAAGTTGGCTTCGGCAGAATTGCGATTCGCCAAAAGCGCGTAGCCGATGCGTCGACGAACGCGCGTCGCGCGCTATTCTCTTCCTCCCTCCCTCCCTTCCTCCGTCCTCGATGGAGGAGCAGCACAGATCCTGATTTCTCGCGTCTCCAATTTCACGATTCATACGTGCACACGCGATGAATATTTCATGCGGCTCTCCGCGCGCCGTCCCGAGTAATCGGTAAGTCGGGACGACCGCGGCAGCTGATGATGAAATCAATTTCGCCAACTTACTACCCACCTAGAGAGTCTTGCCGCCCCTGGCCATCCCCCCTTCGCCCCGGGCGAGCCGCGGAGCTCGATATTGTTTATGGAATAATCCCAGGCGGATGAGCTGAACGCATAACGCGATAATACCAGCCGCGTTCCGCACGACACGCGGCCGACGTCGCGGAGATCGGGACGGAAAGAGAGAACCCGAGGAAGAAGAAGGCGTGGAGCGCTTTCTTGCGCGCACTGCGCGCGATTATGCGCAAGCGAGCGAGCGAGCGAGCGAACGAGTGAGCGAACGAGCGCACGGATGCATGCATGCTTATGCATGTGCTTCGCCGGCGAGATTTATGTCGACGGCGATATACCTTTCTCTCCGCATAGAAATGTCGGTAACGCCGCGCCGCTGCCGCGTCGTCGCGCGCCACGTGTACGATGCATTATCCTTAATGAATCGGCCGCGAGAAGCCTCATACGTTTCATATTTCACTTACGCATCGATGAGGACTCTGACGTGAACGTTCGTCCACGGCGATGCGCCACTAATCGCGCGACTGCGACGAGATCGGATTAAATGGAGCGCGGTTGCGGAAGGAACGCTCGGCCGCGTGTCGCGGAGAAAACGAAATGATGATGATGATGATGATGATGATGATGATGATGATGATAATGTCGGAAGAATCGGTCGCCACGTGTTGCGGCGGCGCTCCCGATGCGATTGAAAGCTCGGTTGGTCATTCACATCAGAGAAAAAGATACCAGTGCTTCGACATGCAAACCTTAATTTGAATATTTCTATTGTTTTGGTCTTTGACTCTCCACGAACCATGTGATGTTAAATTAACCCCTGCGGTTTTGAAACTGCTGCATGTTTTTCAATATATGGATCTGTTCTTATTATAAAAACGATAAAGCGCCATTTTAAAGTGCATTTTTATTCAAATGATACATTTGTAGATGAATAATGCTCGGGATGAAAAACCTCACCTTGGTTCAAGGCATGAATTTTATTCACCTGATTTGCGGAGAAACAAATAGGAATATTGAAGCTTTCAGCATAGAATATATGCATGTACACAATATATGTATTTTTTAGGTTGAAAGTTTAAACATTCGTATTTAAAGATCAACACGATAATAAGGTAAAAATATCCATGTCTGAAAGCGTACCTAAACATTCTTATTATTTTGGCTTTTAAATACAAGTATCTAACTTCATTCTTGATGTCCAAAAGTTGGACATTAAGTTTTTTCCAAGCCCATAAAAAGTCAAGATTTAAAAAAAAAAGTATACTTTCTTGCTTGAAGTATATTTTTTCCCAATGTAAAAATATTATTATGCCAATAAATACTCATATTTCGAATAAATATTAGATAGAGTTTTTCCCTCGCGCGCGCGCGCGTATTTAGTCCGTGCTGAATATTCATAAAGACGGAATAAGAAAAAACGGAATAAGAATGTCCAGAATTAGATACGTGGCCAGGTATTGATGCGTTTACCTTGTTTTGTATGCCCAATGCGCAAACCCGGTGATAAGAGTAAAACTAACGCCGTGTCGTTTCTTATCTTATACTCTGTTATCTTCTTTTTTATCATTCCCTCGTATTTGCACGCCCTCGCTGTTTTACCGTTCCTCGTATTCGCACGCGTTTCTCACCGCGTTATTCGATCGCATCGGCGCAGAAATTTGGACGTTGAATCATACCCGATTTCATTCGATGCAATTCGAACGCGCGGAAACTCGGAATCGACGATTTGCGGACGTTCTCTCTCGTGCGACGTTTTGTGTAATAAAATACGCGAATCGGACTGCACAAGCCGGGGCACTCGCGATCTCGCGTTCTAATGGAAATGCTTCAGCCGATGACTCGCTCAGTGAGAGAGAGAGAGAGAGAGAGAGAGAGAGAGAGAGAGAG
>NW_022639456.1:848062-871540 GCF_010583005.1 Odontomachus brunneus | reverse complement strand
GGGGGGGGGGGGGTGAAATGCAGATATAACTCGGCGGAAGAGCTCTTTTTGCGCGTGATATACATATACGACTTTAGGCACACGCGGAAACACGGCGGCGAAATCTATTTGCGGACAATTGTGCGCATCGCATTGCCGTGCAGCGTGCCGTTAATGACGCGAATCGCGTGAATCACACGACATCTGCAATTGTTATTCACGTGTGCGTACGCATGTTTGTACGGCGCGGACCAATTTCCGCACTCGCCGCGTTTTAAACACCTATATCTTGCCTATGTTCTCTCTCTCTCTCTCTCTCTCTCTCTCTCTCTCTCTCTCTCTTTCGGGAGCACACACGCGTACTTGTTTATTTTTTTAAATTGCTTTCCACTTCTGCATACATACATTTTTTATTCCTGCTGTCGACGGACCGAGAAAACGTGGAATGGGAATTTCGCATAAATCAAATTCAACGTCAACGATATTCCCGCCGATTTTATGGATTCGAGAGAGCAGGAGATAATGGCTCCCACGTACATCCGTCGCGCGCGATAAACAACGATATAAAACACGCGCGCAACAATATGTCAAATAACACGGGCGATGCAGGGCAATGCAGGGCAATGCAGGGCAGTGCAAGGCGGTGCAAGTGCAACGTAGTGCGCGCGGGGAACGTTATCGAATAGAAGGGAGAGTGAGAGAGAGTCGAAAGTCGCAATTTGCGAGGCGCTTCCTCCCATTTTTGCCGCATCCCGGCCGTTTAGTTTGCATGCGAACTTTATCTACGGTCTACCATAATTTACGATGACAGACTAATTTCCTGGCACGATTGTAGCGCCGTAATTAACTCACGTGTGGGGAGCGCGAGTGGTACCGCACGAAAATGCAGCGCGCGGGGAGGAAACCACGAGGCGTCCCGGACGGAACAACACGTTGTATTCCGACGTCTGCGCGATTTTCCATGTTTCATTTTTAATTGCGTCCCTGTGTGTAATGACGATCGCGATGGTAAGAGTCGTTTGCTCGCTCGCGCGTCCATCCGTCCGCCCGGCCTAGGGTATTAGCAAATAATACCCGAGCCCTTCTGAAAGCCGCGCGCAACCGCCAAGGATCCGCCCGTAATTTCAACATCGCGCGGCCCATAACGAGACTCCCGAAGACAATAGCTCGTATATATCGGGTGGCAAGAGAGTAGCGCGTGGGCCGCTCGCGCGCACATATAATGCGTACGTGGTGCGTACACACGGTACGATCCACGCAATTCCGTGAGAAATTATTGTCGGGAGCGCGCCGCGGGAATTTCTGTTGTCTCTGTCCCGCTCGCGACGCGCTCGCTCTCTCGTCGGTTCGCTCGCGCGTTGCTCGAAATTAATAACGCGTCGGCTCTCGACGAGCTCATTAACCGGAACGTTTCGCGGAGTCTCGCAATTTATTGGGTCGTTGCGCGTGCACCGTCGGATCACTCGATTCTCTCCCAACTTCCCGACGGGGTCACGATCAATCCGAGAGAATCGCAATGATGCCAATCCATACGGCCGTATCGCGTACAGTTATACGTTGACGTTAGCTTTACTGGTTGATTTTCCGACTTTTAAAGTCCTCTACAATATTGTGTAAAAAAAGTGCATGGTGCCATTTAAAAAATTTAAGGTGACTTGGATTCCTTAACCTCTTACCTACGACTGGACTTTCCGCAGAGCTGTATCTCTGTACGGCAAAGTTCGATGTGGACTGCGCGTAAACAATGTAGCATTGCGATTGTGTCTGGTAATGTTTTTTCACTACGCAAATACATTAGAGTACAGTTTTAGATGAATAAATTATAATTTATTAGAAATAAGAGTGAGCCACTATAATGGCGTACCGTTCAAAAAGATGACATACGCGAAAGCCACTACAGTGGCGTACAGTAGATAAGAGGTTAATGAAAAAAAAAATGGTACCTTTAATTATTGCAAGTAGCAGTCTGCACGAAACAGTTGGAAATTCACTTTTCCCAACCTTTTCCTGTCGGAAGTGTCTAAAAAGTGCGGACCGTCACGTTGAACACCCTGTATATTTGCATTTGAAAAAGCATAATAAGAGCACAGTGAAATGAATTTAGCCGGCTCGTTCTCAGACAATACCACGGGCCAAACGGAGATGGCGCGTGATTGAGGCGAGGAGATACGTGTGATTATGAGCTCCCGCCAAGCTCGCAAATGTTTAAAGACAGTGCTCGAAGAGGATCGGTGGGCGAAGGGTTCGTCCGCGGGAGGTAGGCGAACCCTAGGGGCCGGATTCGGGATCTCGAGGCCTTATCATTACTCGCTACTCGTTACACACGGCCGGCTATTATCCTTCTGGTTTTTCCCTCTAAATAAATGACGCTAATTCGTCTTAATGCGCGACATCCGGCCGCGCGCGATCCGTTACGTTACGAAGGCGCTGCCTTCGCTGCCTTCGAAAATCACCGGAGGCAGAGGAAAGAGAAATTGCTCTCGACGTTGCGAATGCGACTGTGTCGCGGATGATGCTCCCCACGTGTTTTCGCGGAACGAAGCGATGGCCATGTGTCTCCCGAGTTCGCGAGTCGTCCCGGCGTGTCGCGAGACTTCATTAAAAGCGCGCCTTCGCCTAGAGATCGCGCGCGATCGCGACGCGGAAAATGTCGCGCGATGCACATCGTAATGTATTTGCGAGACCGTAATAGATCCGGCGGGGCAATTTCAGACGACGCGCGCGCGCGCGGCACCGAAAGTTTCGTCGCGCGGCACAAGGATATTCAGCAATGTCGACCGCAGGATAGGCCAGATAGGTGGGTATAGTGTTCGAGGTGAAACCCGCACGTATTTCGAGAAGCAACGTGTAAGAACAGTGAATGGTATCCGTATCTATATTTCAGGCGAAAGCCGATATTACGTTCGCGATGCGGACGCACGTGTGCGCGAATACACACTGATCCTTCCCTTCTTCTTGCCTCTGTAATTTCTATCTCTCTTTTTCTGACATATCGTGTCATTGCTTGGCACCTCATCTATCTCATCATATGAACAAAATTTTTTGCGATTCATTACTTACGGCACGAAAAAAGAGAAATTGGATTAATCAACTTTCTAGTGAAATGATCGAATCGCAGAACTGCGATTAAAATTATCAAAACTCTGTTCAAGTTAACAAGATTTTCATTATTTACTAGAACGTCAACTTGAATAGCTGCAAGCTCTGATTAATCAAAATCTTGTTAACTTGAACACAGAATTCTTGTTCGTTCATATTTCGTCAGACGTCTGAGTGATCCAATAAATCTTCGTCTTACGTTCTCTAATTGTTATCAATTATTTCGCTTCACCTGCACTTGTAAACTTCTTCGACATAATTTGAGGATCTCTGTTATCTCGGCAAATGAAACTCTGCAACATATTTCGAGCGCTCGAGAGGATAATATCCCAGAGCGCGCTACAAACGATACTTCCTCTCTTTCTCTTTGCCGTCACGTGTGCGATAAAATTCGCGACGTAAATCCTCTCGCATCGCGACGTGCCTCACGTTAACGATGGTGATTAGTCTTACACACTGTGGCGCAGTGAACACGCGAAAGATTTCCATTACGTTACGATATCGATATTATGCTATGACGAATGCGTTTCCGCGTAACATTCGTGCTGTCGTAAGATCAAGATCAAGTCGCGAGCCGGGAGAACGAATTAATTCGTCCGCGAATTAACTCGCGAAGAACACGAACGTGACGACGTCGCGTTGCACCAAGTCGTTACGCGCCTCATAAGCAACCGGCTCGTCGATTTTCCCGTTCGTTACACCGGGAAAAAAGGTGCTCGAGTTAATGAGACCTTGCTTGAACGAGCGGAATCAGTTCAGGCAAATGTTTGGTCGATTGAATGAATTATCCAGTTGCTCTCTTTGTGATGAGTTATACATGCATATAAATTGACTCAGTGATTGCAATTTAGTCAGCGATTGTAATAACGCAACTTATTGTACCGACGCGTAATTTGTTCGATAGAGATTTCGATAGAGAAGCGGGGGTGACAATCGATTTTGTCGATCCAGTTGCTGCTCTTTCGCAGTAGAGCGCGCGCACGCGATCACTTGGCGAAGAAGGGCTATTTTTGCGCTGGCCTTTCTCGCGAATTTCGTCAACGCGCGAGAGAGACAAAAGGAAAAAAAAAAAAAAAGAGGAAGAAGGTTGACGTCATTCCCTTTCACCGAGCAATTATCCCGCAACCGGTCACGCCGATCGCGCACAAGTCGGGAAAGCGAATTGCCCGCTTTCCCCTTCCCGCCGGCCCCGTGAAAATTTCAGTCGATTCGCCGCGCGCGACGGCGGTAACTATTTTAAATACATCACGAAGTTTAAATCGCCATTTAATCACAACGCGACCGAGCGCGCCGCGAGCCGAGACCGGCGACGGATTAACGAGGGATGGAAAAAAAAAAGAAAGAAAAAGGAAGGAGAATGGAAGGAGGAAAAAAGCAAAACGGGGAAAAGCCAGAGGGGAGCAGGGCGAGAAAAAGAAAAGCGAGCCCGACAAACTAAATTTCAGGTATGCTTGCCTTATCATTAGTCACGGGGCCACGGTGTGAATTAGACTCAATTACACGGCCGCGAGTAATCCCGGGCAAACCGAGTATCCATTAATCGAGTTACCTGGAACTTCAAACTCGGGGAGTAGGAAAGTTCGCTTGCCATTAAAACCAAGGGCGGTTTAGACCTCCCGCGAGTTCGAAAAGCTCCAACGAGGTCTACTCTTTTTCTCTTTCTCTCTCTCTCTCTCTCTCTCTCTCTCCCTATATATATATATATATATATATATATATATATCTCGTTTTCTTTTCCTCCCTGCTGTCTATCTCTCTACTCTACGTTTTGCGCGAGCTCGCAAATTTTGTACGTACGACGATTTCGCGCTAGCGGATTAATTAAAATTACCGCGAGATAATCGGGTTAACAGAAGCAAGGAGAACGCGAAAGATGGGAAATGAAACATCGGGTGCCGTCAGTGTTTCACGACCGCGGAAATTTCATTGGATAGCTGCCGATCGCAAGACGATAAATACAGCTGGAGAGAACGACGCGACGTTGCGCTCCACTCCGCGAAACTCGCGGGCAGAAATTACCGCGCAAAATAAATTTCTGGCCGTGTTAAATTATTCCCCACTTAAAATTTCAGCCTCGGGAAAAGTCGGCCTCGAATGCATCGAGGAATAAATTTGTATAATGCATCCTCCGCGTTCCGCATAATGAGCTGGTGAGAGGCTTTCAACACACAACGCGTCTATCTCTTCCCGATGTTTGCCTGTTTGCCACCGAGGACTCGCGCGCTATCTTGAGTCCTGGCACCCTCGAATTCTCAAGAGTCATCTCTCGTATGCCGAATTCCTTTCGCGCGCATTGTCTATTGTGAATACATTTTTTCCTCGCGTTTGCGCAAAATGCAAAGCGCAGTTTGAGAGACGCTTCATGAATATGTGCCGACGAGAGTCACGTTGACGTTTAACGCCATCTGCAATTTTCACAAGCGCAACGACAAACGAAAGAAGAACCCGTGTCGAAATTCTAGCCCTACTGCGAACTTTCTAACATCTGTATATCCTGAAGGATCAGCGTATGTGTAATACACACGGAAACTGAAGGTCTACTTAGCGAAGGTCTCTAAATGACAGGAAAGACGCGAAATGCCACTTGTAGGCTTTGAAGAGGGCCTCTCGACAAAGCTAGTCGGTTAAATAGGATCACAAGAGGTTGACACAGGCGTCAGAGTGTCAGAGTAGGCGTTAAATGGTATATTGAGGTCGAAAGAGAGTAGGAAACTACTTATCGAAATTTCAGGAACAGACGCGACGGGAGATCCGCGCGGACTGAAATCTCTCCACACGGAAACAAGAGTTTGGTCGATGATTAACCGAGTTTCTAGTGAAATACGAACCAGAAATTCTGTTAACCTCAAGCAGAACTTTCTGGCTCGCGTTCATATTTCACCAGAAATCAACTGGTTAGTCCAACCAAACGTTTCCGTGCACTCCTACTTATTGGTTTCCGCTCCTTTTCATCGAATCACCGATATTTGCAGGTAAGAACAAACGACTCGCCAGAATGCCGTACAATTTAACGCACACGAGTGGCCAACCAGTCGCTTATTTCGTCCCACGAGCGGCAATTCCCGCGAATGATTTCACAGCGAGAACTCCGCGCGAACTCCGGATTCGACAAATAAGATCGCGAAGGATCGAAAGAGACTCGAGTGCGACGCGCCAAAACGACGTCGCTGCGATACGAAACGAGGCTCGTGTTCGCGTGCGGTTCGGGATTCAGGTTTCGCGAACGGTGCCTAAGTCCATTCGCAGCCTCATTCAAGAACTGGTCGCGACGCCGCAAACCGCTAGTTTCTGTGAGCGGGGTAACCGCACACACTCACACACCTACACGCCCGATAGTCGCTTTATACGCGGCAAAGTGGCGGAGAAACGTATGGAATTAGAAATCGAGGGAAGCTCGCTCGCTCGCTCGCTCGCTCGCTCGCTCGTTAGTTTGCGCGTACCACGAGTGTCGACCGGTGGAGTGATTTTATCGAAATGAAGTTTGCCCACTCGAGGCCGCGGGGACGGGTGGAGAGATGAAATCGTCGCCTGTTGCAGGCCGGCCGCGGTCGCGGCCGCAGCTGCGAAGTAATCTCGCCGGTATAAATCGCGTCCGTCGCTCTCGTCCCCGGCGAACGGAGGATCGATTTGCGCGGGTATCCCCCGATACTTCAAATTGGATTACCCGGGACCGTGCGAAGCGCGAATGAAGCGTCGCTCTTGCTTAATTCTCCTCTATCGCGAGAACTCGATCGAGTCTCTTCAAACGGAGGAAACAGCAATCGCGCGGAGCGAAAACCATTCTTCCTATGTATTATGCAAAAGATAGCCCTCCTCCCTCTTTCCTCGTTTCTTTCTCGCTGCGCGTATCGCTGATTTACACGAGTCCGGATTGTGTTTCACCGGTCGACGGTTTTGCCTCCCCTCCGCCAACGCGTTCTACTCCCGTACGTAAAATTCAAGGTTTCCGATGTGTCGCGACGTTTAACCTACTTTGCGTTCTCTATTCTCGCGAAGTACGATTTAGTCGAGTCTGACATTCGAGAAGAGAGAGAGAAAGAGAGAAAGAGAGAGAACGGCTGCATTGAGGAAAGTGTGTAATATTTATCGTTACAATCACATAAACTGAGAAAAAAGTACTTGAAAACTGATTCATGGCATGTAAAATTTATCTTCACAGAAATAAACTTTGTGTACCACAAATAAATCTTCAAATATCTTTTCTCAGTGTGCAATCAATATCTATTATAAGTGTTTAAATCTTTTGTTACTTGGAGACCGGATAAGAAACTCGGTTATGGAAACGGAAAGATTCCTGTAGGTGGTCTCTACTACTCGACCAATTGCTCTCAATTACTTCAACCGAGTTTTCATGCTGCTGAACGTTCAGACGAATGTTTGCGGTCACAGTAAGAGATATTGGTCTCCTCACCAGCGATCTTGTTCGTCTGGTCTCCATTCAGTTGCATGAGAATCTTTTTCCGTGTACAAATCAATTTTCAAGTAATTTTTTCTCAATGTAGTAGAATTATTTTTGTAGTAAGAGTGATACTAAAGCATCAGTGACAATAACACGTGTATCGCTGCTACCGCTTTCTTGCAAAAACAACAGTTGCGTCACTACAATTTATTAGCAATAATTTCTGCTGAAATCAGCATTTAACCATTCATCATTTTTCCTCTCAGTGCGCGGGAAACTGGCCGATGTGTGAAACATCGTTAAACAGTGCGTCCTCGAAACAGGAAACGGCGAAGGACGTGTCGGCAGAGGATAGATTACCTGCGGAATCCCTCAGATCGTATATCTAGCTTTTACCGCGATTCGCGAACGAGGGAGAACAAATTAAATTCGACACGGGTCCCTCGTTGAGGTCGCGTTAACTCCCGCGACAAACTCATCCGGCCAGGATACTTGCGAACTAGCTGCGCGAGCGGGTGCTTCGCGGTGAAAGCAGAATCGCTATTGTTCGCACGCGTGCGAGAGAGAGAAAGGGAGGGAGGGAGGGAGAAATTCGCGAGATGCACTCGCGCTTTTATTCCGAAATGCGCTCGTACTTTCGCTCAGCCGCGCAGCCGAAGACGTTCCTTCTTCCACTTTTGCTCGCGCCAGCCACAATCCTCCCTTCGCCGGATTAACCGTATTTACCGAGGGGGTGCGGAACTGGGTTACTGGACTTTTAAGCGCCGTGACGGCGACGTGGACGTCGCGCGTTCGAGCGGGAGCGTGTATTCAGCGCTCGTAGCGGCCCCGCTATTTGCGTCGCGCCGAGCCGCGTTCGCGATCTATTATGTATCAACCTCAGATGTGTATATCACCCGGCGGCTACAGGACAATGATAGATCAATGCGACACGCGCGGATTAATGGGCCGCGCGGCTACACGTGTACACACATACCGGGGGCCGTTATCTGCCGCTCGTACTTCCCTCCTGCTGCCGCTCTCTTCTCCGCCGCGAGTTTATCGCACGGGCGTTGTACTATCGCCGACGCGAATCCAAAACGGCAGGGACCTTCGTGAGAAAGTATATCCCGCGGGAGGAAGAGATAACGCGCCGATAACGGGGCGGGAAGAAGCGGAAAGAACGAAACAGTCGAGAGATAATGGTGGTTCCGCGCGCGCGCGCGCGGAAAATATGGGACTGTTCGCGCCAGTTGTGCAATTCGTGCGGCCGCAATTGGTGCAACTTCGCGAATCTCAGATGCTGAACACGAACTGCCGTTCGCAACACTCGCGCGTTTCGTCGCCCCGCCACCTCCCACGATTCAAAAGGACGAGGTACTCGCGAAATTCGCGGGAAATCACCGCTACGGCAATTTATAGCGCGTATAAGGCTAGGTCCACAACCTTTAAGCCGTGAGTCGTAAGCAAATTGACCAATCACGGCCGATTATTCTTCTGATATGGCGATTGGCAAATCGGCAAATCGAGATTCATCAATCGTCATATTAGACGATTGATGGACCTCGATTTGCCAATTATTTTAGTCGCGGAAAATTTTTCTCGTTAATCGGGATAGCTTTTCGTTTGTTCGTCCCGTCGCCTCCCTCGTTAATTTCCACGGGCGTTGCTATCGCAGACGAACGTCCACTTTGTACTGCACTTGAAAAAAGAAAAAAATTCTAGAGAGACCCGCGCGCTGCGGTCTGCGGAATGCGCGAACGCGACGAAGACGGGAAAGCGCGCCGGGTCGGCTCGACGTTAAAGAGGCAATTACACCGTCGTCGCACGGTCCGTTCCCCGCTGAGCACACACGTGACCCGATTGGTTAGCCATCGGGTTTACAGGTAAACAGCGCGTCGCCTCTGAGGCGGCGAGAGAGAAGAAATAAAAAAAAAAAAGAAGCGTCCTCGCGCGCAACCGACGCCGCCGGAAATGTCGTTTCTGTGCTCGGCCTGCGAGAGTGACTCTCTCGGGCTTTAGTTCGTCGACCCGCGCTTTCTGCCGATTCGCAGGTCGAAGTCAGCGAATAATTTCGCGCATTGTATAATCCAAGTTTGAAAGAGATATAAAGAAGACAGGGGGAGGGGAGAATGAAAGAAAGAGCATTCAAAGAAGTGGTTTAGCAGCAACAATTATCTAGACATGAGAAAATAGCCAAGATCTTTTAAATGACTAGCGAACATCGCATATGCTTTGTGTGTAACCACTATAGATGACAGAGACAGAATTGGAGTCTGAAGTATTTGTGAAATTTAGCGAGAAAATCTGTTTGCGACGTTCATTCAGATTAAGTCCAGATTAATAATTGGCAATGAAATACCTAAATATGTCTGCTACAAAAACTGCTACTGCAAATTCTACGTATCACAGATAATTTTCTAGCAGATACCAAAACAAACAGCAATGAATTTTAGCTGCGACATTTGGAATTCCACCTGGATCAGTAAAATATCGTTTTGAGCGAAAGGAATCGTCTCCGAAAATGAACGCGTTCTGTTGATACAAGTTATTTCACGTGCGACATTGAAATAAGATAACAGGAGACTCTTCAGACAAAAAGCAAAATTGTTGCAAATATCTAACAACAAACGCACAATGGAAGGAGATTGAAGTAGCAATTTTTTAACGAAGAAGCGTGTGTCACACACGATGCGCCTCGATCGATGCACAAGGCTGATAAGCGTGAGATTAATGGACCAATCGAGACACAGGCTTGGCCGCCTGTCAATGCGAAATGTCCGCGACGAGAAAGACGAGAGAGGTCAGAGGTCCTACGAGAGAACCGCAAAATCGATTATGCGACCGCCTCACTTGTACACGAAGAAAAGAACATTATATGGTTACATGGTCTTTCCTCACGTAAATTCTTGTCAATTTTACCTTGCTTTCGTGGTATTTTGATACTCTGAAACTTGCATCGACTTCTTTTGATTCTATTTAACTAAACCGCGTCGAAACTTTTATCCCGCTTTCAGTCTCGCTCTGTTCCATTCACCACCTATTTTGACGCTAAAGAGAGCGAAAATTTCGGACATCATCAGAGTCAAAGCAGGAGTAAATTGTATCGTTACAATCAAACCTAACTTTGCTAACTAAGCCCCCACTGGATTGTAGAATTCAAAGTTTAACACAGAGCCAAAATTTCGACTCGGAATCCGCGAAAAAATTGGCGACGCGTCGCTCGCGGCGCCGCGGTTTGAAAAACGGCGACCTAACGCGGCTCGTGACCGAACGCGAATCACCCTCTTACCTCCACCCACTCGTACACCTCTTTCTTTCACCTCCTCTGCCGTCTCGCCCTCCGGCCAGTCATAGCACCCGCCGTATGTGGGCGCGCTCCGGGCGCATCTGCATAATCGTACGTAAATTGCACGAGACATCGCGCGCGGTAATATATTGCGCCCGGAGGGCCGGCGCGGTGTTCATATGCAGGATATGTGCAGTTCGTGCGGATCGGTCGACGCAATATGCGTGCGTGCGTGCGTGCGTGCGTGCGTGAGTGCGTCGCAACGGTACACCGTTGCGACCGGTTAATTCAGTTAGTGGATATGGAAGGATACGCGCGAAGGGCAGGCGAGAGGAGAGACGACGGCTGCTGGATACGCGCATCCCTGCGGTTTGTCCGTTTGTTGGATTCCCTCTCTCTCCCCCCTCTCTCTCTCTCTCTCTCTCTCTTCCCTCTCTCTCTTCCGCGAGAAGAGGAAGAGGAGGTGGAGGAGGAGGAGGAGGAGGAGTACCGGATGACGCGAATGTATCGTCGGGTGGCGACGAGGGGCGCACTTCGTCGGCCGCTCGCGGCGAATTTTGCCGGCTAGGCGCAAACGCGCCTGGCATCCTGAGTAGCGGAGGATATCTCGAGAATTATCCGCCAATTATACCGGAAATTATACCGGACTCAGATTTCCACGAGCGGCGTTTAAATCGTCCGCGACGACGACTCCGCGCGAGCGAAGTTTCAGAGTGCCATCGACGTATCCCTCTCTCCCTCCCCCCCCTCTCTCTCTTTCTCACTCTCTTTGGATGCGAATCTTTCCTCGAGCATCGCACGCGAAACCATCCCGAAAGCCATCCGGTGCCATCGGTGTTATTGCCCGGGTAACGATGGAGATATTGCGCGCGGAATGGGACGAAGAGACTGTTTCCACTAAAATTTGTATTTATGGTTTGCGTTCTTTCTTCTCTTTCTCTCTCTCTCTCTCTCTCTCTCTCTCTCTCTCTCTCTCTCTCTCTCTCTCTCTCTTTCTCTTTCGACGAGACGCGCGCAACTGGCGATGAATTTACGACAACGATCGTGCTCTATTCCGCTTTAAAAAGCGGCCCCGCGCGATCGATGACGGCCTGCGCCATAAATCGAGAAAAAAGATGTTTTCGGCGGAGAGACGAAAACGGTTGGCGAATAAATATTTTATTACTCCAACGATTTATTACATTTCACACAGGGGGAGGAAGGGGAGGCGCACGTCGAGGCGGGAACGGAAAAATTCTCGTTACACCAGAATGAAATAACTGGCTCGCGTAATTAAATGTTGATCTGGCAGGCCGTGACCGTTCATTTAGCAAATTCGATTGGAATTTTCCCCTCCGCGCCGAAATTGAAAAATGCTTTTTACACTCGGTCGATATCGTGAGTGCATTTCCGTCGGAGATCGATTCTTTTTTCTCCTCTACGACGTGAGGAACCTCCCAGTAATTTCCCTTCGTGATTTCGCGATGTCTAATCCATGAACGTAGTATACATGGACCCCGCATACGGCCAGAAAAGTGAAGCTAACACGTAGAAAGAAACCATAGACATAATATACACAGACTCCGCATACAGTCAGAAAAGAGAAAGCAATATGTATAGCCCCTCTGTTCTCTGTCTCTTTCTGTACAGACAAAGTGTGCGGTAAGATTTAAGACTTTTACTTGTCAGTCTAGTCGGGGTGTTGTTGCGCTCTATAATATTATGGAAACGAGAAATGGATGCACGCGCAATAAAAAAGTGACAAAATAAGAAGAAAACTATAGCCCCTCTACTGCCTCTCTCTTTCTAGATATTGACTTCACTCTATTAGGCGACAGAACATAAGGCATTCGGAGTCCATGTATACTACCTACGTCCATGGTTTAATCTACAGCGCGGCGCGGAAAAGCCTCTTCGCGCCAGAGACGACGGCCACGACTGTCGGACAAGACTGCGGAAAAATGGCGCGCGCGCGCGCGCGGCAATTTGAACGTCTAAACGCATCGATTCGTCCGCTTAAACGCACAGTTCGAAAGTGCAAAGTGCACGCAAACGGCGCGCGTCGTGTAACACGTAACGGCCACATAGTTACCCACGCCAATGCACGCGCATTACTCACGGCTCATGGTGCACCCACGCTGGTCGCGTCGCGTCGCGCCCCGCTCGCAAATGCATGTGCGTAAACGCGTGTAAACACACCGCGATCGCGCGCGGATCGTTTGAATAATGCGACGTGCAATTACTGGCGACCGCACGGGCGCGATGCGCGTTTTTCCTTCCTGTGTATCATCCGCGGTTGTTTAAGCGCCGCGACGACCAAATTGCGCGTACGGACGACGAGATGAAGACGGGACTTTATTTAGTCGTAACCGAGGGAAATTTACGCGCTCGTAACCGCGGGCGTAATTCGATCCCGGCCGACTCGCGACTAGGCTCACTTTTCGCTCCGTTTGCCGAGTCGCGATTTTGCCGCATCTGCGGGCAGAATCGCGCCGCGCTAGTAAACAGGACGTTAACGCGGATTTTATCGCGACGTCACGTGTTGTTGTTGTGTTGTATCTCGTTATTCCCTGAGGGCTTCTCTCTCCGCGGACGAAAGGAGGAAAGAAACCGCGTTTCATCGGACGCCTCTCGCTTTTATCGCGATATACACTTGGACACGGTGGCGCGGCGATGGGTGCTTCGTCATAAACACGTGCGGCGAATTTCAATCTCCTGCCAAGGCCCGTGCGAGGGAGCGGAAGATAAAGAAACGTTATAATAGCGCTCTAATAGTGGACTTCAAATGTACACCTGCGCAATTTATTCGTTTCGCCTGGTTTGTCGACAATCCGACTCGGAGAGAACGATTCGCCCCAACTTATTGTCATTATAAATCATAGTATAATTAAAATGGTTGTCTTGACCATAACTTATAGTAATTATTTCTCTATATAATTTACTAATACTAAACATTTTGCTCCCAGTGTGCTTTACGAGGACCCGACATTACCTTATATAAACCAAGTGACTGATTCAGGTCAGAATTACGATCAGAATTCTGAGATAAATTTCGAGTCGGTATATTCGCGATTTTATTTCTCGAAACTTTGTTATCCGTGGAAAGAAGCAACCGTGGAGAGGCTGCTTCTTATTAATTGGATCACGATCTTCTTATTCATTGGTTCGATCGAAGGACCACGGCTTCGAGGTCTGCCGGTACCGGCGGCCACCTCGCTGCGTAAACGGAAGCGCTAAATTAGCCAGGACAGAGAGATCTTCTATTAATATTCCGGGTTCCCGGCCGTCGCCGACGCCGCTTACAACCCGCGAACTCGTCGAGTGTGTCCATTAAGCTCTCCGGGCGGCTCACTTCGTCGAGCGAGGCACTACTCGCTTGCCTCTCGTGCACGTCGTTTTCGACGAGCGCGAAAAGGGGAGATTTCCGGCCCTCTCACGGGTAATTCCAGATCGGGTATGCGCGATCACGCGGCTCTCGGTATAAATAACCACGCCGGTGACACGTCGGGGTCGCTTTCGAAAAGCGTGAAACTCGCAAAATGACGAACAATCGCTCTTCCCTCCTCCCTTCTTCAAAACGAGAGGCATATTAAACGACTTAAACTCTGGAGTCTTAAATGTAACACGGAGAAAATTTTGTAGTAAAGATTACTATAGAATTTTGTAGCCGAGAAATAGATTGACATTCAGCAATATTTCTTTCATTTCGCTGAGAGAAGAAATATCTAAGAAACAAAAAATATTTATTCGGCAGGTGCTAATAACATATTTATCTAGATCTAACTTCTTTTATTTGAATAAAACAAACAATTGCTTTTATGAAATGCTTGGGTTTTAAGAAAATGTATATTTTCTTATATGAAAGATATTTTAATTTGCACAATATGTATTATTAGTAGCCACCGAATGAATATTCTTTACTTCTTGGATATTTCTTCTCTCAGCATTAAATCTCTCAGTATTTAAATCTTGGGAACTAAAATATGTTGTTAAAACATTTATTTTAATTAGCAAGATAGACTTTACTGACAGTCTACTTCTGCACTATTAGAATAATACTGTAAAATAGAAAAAGAAATAAATTTCATTTTCCGTTCAAAAAAGAAATAAATTTCATTTCACAGAAATAAACTTCATATTCTAGAAATAAATTTCCAAGTATTTTTTTCATGAGCGCACACTGAGAAGAAATACCCGACAATTTATTTGTGGAATATAGAGTTTTCACAGAAATAGACTTTATTTCACAGAAATAAATTTTATTTCACAGAATCTTGTTCCGTAGAACGCGCGGCAATATATTCCACAGCAAAACTGACAGAATATATACACACAAAAATACGTCTTAAGTAATTCTCCTATCAATGATCATCTGAGATCAATGTGCAAACTTGTGTGAAAGAGAGATATCTCTTGAGAATGATTTAACGCTCCGAATTTCTCGGAATGCAGCATCGTGCGCGCATTGATAATCGTTGAAAGAGAAAAAAGTCGCAATCCGCGCTTTCCGGAAGCGCGCCTCACCGGAGGCCTCAGCAGACAAACGCGATAAAACGCACGCGAAGCGGCACGATTAATTGCGCGAGAGCGTTAAAAGTTCGCAGAAGTCTACAACGCACGGGAATTTAATGTTCCGTCATCGGATTCGCGATGCGAAGGCCGGCGGCCGCGCGCGCGGCATTACTAATTACTCCGATCTTCGGCCGTGCACCGAATTCTTTGCGCGTCGTCTAAATAGCGACGCATACATGGCGAATAATAAATAATCGCGCGGTAATGCAACGCGGAAATAATCGATGCACGCGGGATGCCCGTAAACGCGCGCGCGGCTATTATCGCGCCCGAACCCCGCAGGGGCGGATCCACGTCGGAAATCGATGAAACATCGGGCGGAATCGAGGAGCCATCGCGCGAGATGATTAGGTGCGGAAATGCGCGTCGATTTCTTCGAGTTACGTGCGAATCTCCTCGCCACGAATACCACGCTCGCCATGTTTCAGGAAGCGAACAACTTTGTAGGACATGCGATCAATTCGATTATCTTCTTGTGATTCTACAAGGGAGGGAATTGTATAGTATAAATTACTGTAGAATTTTGTAAGGAGAAATAAACCGATATATTGTAGTGACTTATTATCCTTTCATGTCATATGTGCTATTTATGTCTTAGAGACTGAAATGTCCCAGACAGCACAATCTGCTGGAAGACGTATTAAAGACGTTCAAAGGACGTCTAAAGAGAATGGGACGTCCTTAAGACAACTTTAAATGATGTCTGGGGTGCCATCAAAAAGTTTGCCACGTTCTTAGCACAATTATGCTCCTTAGCAAAATAGACTTTATTGATAGTTTATTGTTGCATTACGTTCAGTTTTCTCCCCATGTAAGAAACTTGAGTTTGGAGACGCTCAAAATAAGTGGAAATGTATTGGCATGAAAAAAAAGTTAATTTTGACATTTTAGGCGCTTTGAAGTCGTAAAATATGAATAAGAATGCGTTCTTTTTTAATATTTGCAACTTGTGATTACGTTCTCGCTGAGAATATGACAAAATCATTAACCTCAGGCCGTGAAAAGTTACCGTTCATCCCTGCCGACTCTCTTGCTCTCTCCTCTCTCTCTTTGTCTGTCTGTCTGTCTGTCTCTTTCGTTTGCTTTCGAAGGCAGGAATAAGAGGCTACGCATTGGGACGCTAATATCGCAGATGCACGAGATGGAGGTTCTTAGTCACCGCGGGACATTATGGTAATACACGCGTGGTTGCGCAACACGGTAATGCGGTTACGATTCATTAAGCCGCGCACACAGGTGGCGACGACGGAGCAACATGCGGGGGACGAGGAGGCGGGCGAGATGGAGAAGGGAAAAAGGGGGCTCCGACACGACGACGGGGCCCGTCGAGCGAAACGACGCGGTTGGCTGTTCTTTCTTTCTCTCTCTCTTTCTCTCGTCGCGGTGATCCTTCCGACAGGATAATTCGTCCTTTTCCTTTCCTACGACGACGACGACTCGCGGGGTATCTCGAACGACCTCTCGGGCTGTTGTCGAGGAAACGCGGGCACGCGGGCGCGATTCGTAACTCACGTTGCCGAGGCCCACGTTGTGGGCAACGTAACGATGATTCATACGCGGAAAGAGATCCGCCTCGTTGGAGCGAAGCGCGGGAAAGGCTATCGGTACAGAAATCCCGGCGAGAATTTACGCCGTACGCGCGCGCGAGTCGTTCCCTCGGCGATGCACTGCCGACAATCTCGCGTTTGTTTCGCTGTTGCACTTCGCTATCGCGCTCACCACTCGCGATTACGCGGACACGTTCACCTCTGACAAAAATTCTCGACCTCGATCCGCCGATCATCGGTTCACCGCCAGTTGAATCATCCCGTGAGCACGTCGTTACCAGAACGTCCGCTTTTGTCTCGTTACAAGATCGCTTGTTAAAAAGAATCGTACATGCGAGAGATCTCGGATAAAAAGCAATGGACCATTTTCCGTACGCTGCTCTCTTAAAGTAAAAATGTTTCCGATCGAATCAGTAAAGGAAGTGTTTCATCGCGACAATCGGAGAATAAGTTCTCATTGAAACACTCCCACTTCACTGCTGCTTCTTGTATCTCACCGATTTTGACCAGTGGAGGTAAGATTCTGCTCGTTATACGTTGTGCCAGATTCAATTTTCCGCGGCGGATGGAATTAACGGCCTCCACGTGATTTGACGTGCAATGACACTGTCTGTGTTTTACAGAGTGCATCAATAACAGCGACGATCATTATTAACTGATCTCCTTCAGCGAGACTTCACTGTGATTGCAGTGCTATACTTTTAACTAAACCATCAGTTACGCTGATCGTACCACAGAGAGTGCGAGAGACGAGTGTACGGAAGAGGAAAAATCGGGAAAGCGAGAAAAAAGGGACATACCGACGCAACTTTGATGAGACGTTGATTCATCGCGCAATGAGGAAGTAAGCCGCGTTGCGCGAACCTCTCTCTCTCTCTCTCTCTCTCTTTTGCGTAGAGGGATCTCGTACTCATTGCGAAACCGCTAAAACCGCAAGCAGAGGTAATGGCGCTTGTCTGGGGCCGGTACAATCAAGGACGTCGCTAGCTAGTTTCAGACCGCGTGCATTCGGCGTGTGCACGCGCGCACCATTGATTAACCTTTCCGCGATTAAATAATAAATCGCGACTCCAACGATCCCAGAAGAAATCGGATTGCGCGTCGTTAGAAGCCACTTACTTCGAGCGCGCGGGAAGGGACGCTTAAATTATACGCAATTATCCCATCTCGCGCGTCTCCTCTCCCTTTCCTACCGTTTACCTTTCGAAACTTTCAAGTTGGATTATCAGAGGAATATATCACGAGTCTCGGCATTTCGACGGACTGTCGCTCGCGTCAGTCGGACCTGAATCGGCTAAACCGGAAGTGGGAGGTGGGGAAGCACCAAGGTGGAGGTCGTCCGAAACGACTCGATTCGGCTCGGAGCGAGCCGCTGAGCGCCTTTCGTCGAAACCGCGAGGGTGAAAGGCAGAGCTCTTTGTCTCGGAACAAATCTTGCCACTCTTTGACGCACTGACTTCGCACTGTGCCGATTCGGAGCACGACTGGGGGATCGTTTATTGTGCGAGCTCGATTAATCCTTCGCCGTCGTCAATCTCGCCCGGCCGGCCGGCAATCGCCGGGGGTCGCCGCCGCCGCCGCCGCCGTGCGGTCGCGGCGAGTGTGAGTCCGGGGGTGGAAAGTTATGTTACGGTGTACAGGCAGTCGGATAACTTCCCGTATAAATGTGGGCCCCCCGCGTCGTTCGCTCGGCGTCGGTAAGCGACAACACGAGTTACGCATTACCGCTCGTCCGCGAACGCGCGAAAGCAATCCCCCGGTTACGGGATTTAAAGGTACGAAGGAAACGGCGACATCCGAAAATTGTTCCTCCGACGCGAAGGATGCCGTAAGAAATATTGATAAGAATAATACAGAAGAGAAAGAAGCGCGAGAAACGCAAAAATGAAAGTGTGTCGAATTTATGACAACGTATTTCCAACACGAAGGGAAAATTTCATGGTAAAAATTATTTTAGAATTTTGCGACACAGATCGAGAGGTCGAGAGAAGAAGCCGGGAGATTGTTGCTGTTGCTGGTTCTACGTTGGTGCTGCAAATACTTGGCGAATCGACCGGAAAATTGCAGAATGACAAATTACATCTGATAAGAATTCAGGAATAAATAACACGGCCACTCGGGCGCTTTCTGCGAGAAAACGCGCACGACAGACGTGCGTTCGTTTAAATGAGTTACGATAACATGAGAGTCTGAGAATAATGTGATGTGCCGGCGCGCGGGAATACTAATGGCTGAATTGAGCGAGCGCGAGTGGAAAGAGACGAACGTAGTCAGACCGCGAGGCGTCGAAAGACCATCGGCGGAGGTCGCGACAGAGAGCGGTTTCAGCGAAACGGTTCAGCGACTGCCTCTCTCAAATCGCGGACGAGCATTCGCGAGGAATAAGCGACCGAGTAAACGGAGAGGAACGAATGACAGAACGAGACGAGAGGCGATGCAACGCGACAGGACGGAGAGCACGCCGTGGCGCGACGCGACGCGTCGGCGAGCTCGAGAAAACACACGAAGCGGGTGGCACAAAAGTCGCGACGACGGAAAAAGGAACGAGACGACGCCGCCGTCCCGTGGAAAAGGAAGGGCGACAAGTGCAAAGGCGAACGAAGGTGGGAAGCGACGAGTTGCAAAAGGGCGACAGAGAGAGAGTGAGAGTGAGAGAGAGAGAGAGAGAGAGAGAGAGAGAGAAGTGGATAAAAAGAAGAAGGAAGAAGGACGGTGTACAAAGAGCGCGTGCAAACGCGCCAATTACGAACTCGTCCGAAGACGGCCATTAAGAGTCGCGACAAACAAACGACCAAGCCCTTTTTGTCGTCCCGAGGGGGCCCCGATCGTCCTAACGATCGTCGGTACACCTTCGCGTGATTTCTCAGCGGCAGAAGAGGAAGAGAAGAATCGTCGGTTCCCTTTTCCCCTCTTTCTCTCTTGCTCACACTCGCTCTCTCCTCCACCCTTTCGCCCGCAGTCTGCACTTCCCGCCGTTCGCGAGTGTCGTTTCTTTGCCGAGATTCGCCTCGCCTTTGATCTCGGCGGGAGAACGACGACGTACCGGCGCGGCACGGCGTGGCGCGGTTCCCGCACGGTCCCCCCGTCCGGTTCGACCGGATTTTCCAGGGCCCCGCGCGCGAATCGGATGCCGATCGTACCGGAGCCTTAAGCAGCTTTCATCGCGCCCCTGCACCCTGTGCTGCCACAATGTTGCCGCCGACCATCGGTCGCGCCGCTTTTTGCCGCGTAAATCACCGATAACCGACCGGGGCAGGGGACGGCACCGCGAGGAGACCCACGGAGGAGAGAGTACAGCCGACCGACCGAGTTGTTCCTCTCTTTCCGATTTCGCAGACGGCACGGGTTATTTTTAGCGCGAGTAAAATTGACGCGTAATTCTCTTTCTGCAGTCACGCGGACGATTGCGGACGATCGAGTGGGAAACCGCGTGGGAATTTACAATCTGCACTTACCGAGCGAAAAAACAATCGTCGCGATGTTTCATCGCACGGAAAAAGCAATTCCGTAGGTGTAACTGAATTTTCTTACTTGGGGATTAAAAGCTCGATTATAAGAACAGAAATATTCCCTCAAGACCGACCTCTGCCATTTTACTGAATTTTGAATACATTGTGGCAATAACCTCAAATTGCCAGCCAATTGCTCTCATTCGTCTCAGCCGAATATTTTAAGTTGCAGTAACAGAGGTATTATTCTTTATCAGTGAATCTTTTGTCCGGTCTCCATTCAATTACCCAAAGTGACATTTTTTTTCGCGCATAATCGACTTGCAGAAAACCAGGTGCTATTTGTGAATTGCGGTTTTAGATTCTCGCCTTTTGTGAAAATTCGCTCTTCGTGGTCGTTCCAACGGCCGCTCGAGATCGTTCCAACGTTTCCTCGTCGATAATACGCTTACCATTTCACGAATTCTCTCTCTCTCTCTCTCTCTCTCTCTCTCTCTCTCTCTCTCTCTCTCCCCCCCTGTTTCGGTCAACGTTGCGCTTCGCCAATTTACGCGCATCCTAAGCATCGCCGCCACTGTCCGAAACACCGCGCGCTTCGATTGTTAATAACCGATTCATCGGCAACTGATAATTATTTAATTAACAATTAATTATTTGCGGCTGTTAACGACGTGAGTAGCTCCGCGGCATTCCCGGGGGGCACTCCAGGGTTAATTACCGCGCAGCGCTCAGCCGACTGCGATATCAATGTAGTTTGCGAGCCGGGGGGAAACCGTTAAATAGTCATACGCATTTCCAATCTGCCGTATATCTGTTGTATCGGAACGCCCGTCGACCGTAATTACAGTACACGCGACTCACACGGAGCCTGTGCACTGGGTGTGCGCTTCCTCGGCTGCCTCTATCTCTTTGTACGCGCAAATCCCTCGAAAGCGATTTCCAAATTGGCCTGAAATTGACCTGGCCTCGTCTCTTTCGCGCGCCGATTTGAAATGTCCCCGTGATCACTTCCAATCGAGATTCCGTTAAAAAAAAAGTAGACTGACTCTCGGGACCGAATGAAGAACACGAGACGGGACTTCAAATTATTTAAGTCTCGCATACATTGGCGTCGCGACATTTCTGCTAAAAATAAAAAAGAGAAAACTGCGGTAATAGACGGTGCGCTTTCACGCTCCAAAGAGATTTCTTTCGATTGAAGGGATACTAATTTATGCGCTGGAAGAGAAATATCTGAATAATAGAAACTATTTATTCGATAGTGGGTAACTATTAATGACATGTTTTTATTTAAATCTAAATTATTTCATTTAAGCAGAATAAACAATTGCTTTCGTGAAAAGTTTAAAAAGATGAACATTATCTTACTTGAAAAGTATTTTACATTAGTATAAGTTATCGATAACCGACGAACAGATATTTTTTATCTTATAATATTATATTTTTATATTAATCGCGATGTGTTTCCTTCTTTCACAATGTAAGAAAAATCGAACGTCCAAAAGAGGGAAGATCGTTGCCACGTTACATTGCTCGACATGATTTTTCCATTCGCCTCACCCCTGCTGTATACGCTCGGCGATTTCAATTAAATTCTCATTTTCCCTCAGAATCAGCAGCGACGTGCTCTTATCCCGCGGCGAAGGCGCTTAATTGTCGCCTAATCGCTACAAAGACGCGGATCATAATATGGCACTCGCTAATTTATTACCGCGACCAGATGGCGCCTCCCGCTCCTTCGTATTATCTTTCGTGCGATTAATTTAACGTCGAGCCGCACGCTTTTTCGCGTTTTACGATCATGGATGACCGGTCTTTCGCCACCATGGATGTGTGCGCATTCGCGCAAAAAGCATCGAATAGCGCCAATTCTCCCGCGGCCGCCTGTCTCTATTTTTTTTCGGTCTTTATTCGTACCTACCCTTTTAAAATAAATCAGCAAAGAAGTGTTTCTGATGTGCCAAATGTAATGTGTATGCTGGTGCTGACTGTGTTTGTAGACTGTATTAATGATAGCACAGTCACTATTAACTGGATACTATCAACTGATTCTTCCAGTGAGATTTTACTAATTGCAGTGCTGCACTCATAACTGAACCATTAGTTATAAGCATAGCGCGTCTCAGTGAAGAATGCACCGATTGTACTTTAGAGAGCAAGGCGACTAGGTCGCACGCAAATAGGTGGGCTTTAGGCTTCACGACGACGAGAAGTACCGGACGAGCAAATATGGTTTAATGTTGTACAAATAACGTCGACGACGACGACGGTCACGGAGCTCGTTTCGCGAACGGCAGGCAAAGAAAGGGCCACAGCGTGGCGAGGGAGATTTCAAAGACATCGGACGTAAAATTAGGAACCACCGCCAAGAAAAATATCCGCCCGCGCTTATTTTCTCCGTCCACGTCTCCCCTCCATTCGCGCTCCGCTGAAAGATCTACGATGACGAGGACGAAAACGCTTCGTCAGTGTGGAGAATAAACTAGTAGCGTCATTCGCCACATGTCGTCTTTTACACGACTTTCTGTGCAAGATAAATAAAGTTACAATAATCGAGTTTCACGAAAGTAACATCATTGTCGTCAGCGAGCCGCGAGAGTCGGCGCATTGTTTGCTATAATTGGCCGTAGTTATGCAAGAATGATCCAACTCGTACGGAGTACATTTTGAGAAAAATAAAAATGAAAACGTTTTTACAATATTGATATATGATTTAAAAAGTATAAATAGCGAAGGTACTTTTTTTCTTTTTCGCACTTGTCCAAGAAGCATGGCTAATGTTCTCCTCTTCGATGCTATTCATTGACAAGCTTGACCCTTAAAAAAACGAGTAAAAAAATATATATAATAAAATCATAATTTCGTGGGCTGAATCATTCTTGCAATCGAAGACACAGCGTGTCCCGCGCTGCAACTGCTGTTTGGTAGTCCGTGATGTCGTAACAACGAGGAGGAGGAGAAGCGGCGTTTTCAACAACCCCGATCCTCTCTCGACGGCGATAAAAAGGGACATCGCACTTCGCGCAACTCGCACCGCGGTTAAGTAACGATTTATTCGCGATTCCTGAAGTTCGCCGCGTCGTCGGCAAGGGACAGATGGGGAAGAAAAACACAGGAGGGTAAAGGAAGAGGAGGTGGAGGAGGAGGAAGAGGAGGAGGAGGAGGAAGAGGGACAACAACCGCGCG
>NW_022639456.1:814541-848052 GCF_010583005.1 Odontomachus brunneus | reverse complement strand
TCCCCTCCATTCGCGCTCCGCTGAAAGATCTACGATGACGAGGACGAAAACGCTTCGTCAGTGTGGAGAATAAACTAGTAGCGTCATTCGCCACATGTCGTCTTTTACACGACTTTCTGTGCAAGATAAATAAAGTTACAATAATCGAGTTTCACGAAAGTAACATCATTGTCGTCAGCGAGCCGCGAGAGTCGGCGCATTGTTTGCTATAATTGGCCGTAGTTATGCAAGAATGATCCAACTCGTACGGAGTACATTTTGAGAAAAATAAAAATGAAAACGTTTTTACAATATTGATATATGATTTAAAAAGTATAAATAGCGAAGGTACTTTTTTTCTTTTTCGCACTTGTCCAAGAAGCATGGCTAATGTTCTCCTCTTCGATGCTATTCATTGACAAGCTTGACCCTTAAAAAAACGAGTAAAAAAATATATATAATAAAATCATAATTTCGTGGGCTGAATCATTCTTGCAATCGAAGACACAGCGTGTCCCGCGCTGCAACTGCTGTTTGGTAGTCCGTGATGTCGTAACAACGAGGAGGAGGAGAAGCGGCGTTTTCAACAACCCCGATCCTCTCTCGACGGCGATAAAAAGGGACATCGCACTTCGCGCAACTCGCACCGCGGTTAAGTAACGATTTATTCGCGATTCCTGAAGTTCGCCGCGTCGTCGGCAAGGGACAGATGGGGAAGAAAAACACAGGAGGGTAAAGGAAGAGGAGGTGGAGGAGGAGGAGGAGGAGGAGAAGGAGGAAGAGGGACAACAACCGCGCGTATGTCGCAATGTCCCTTAACGACTGACGGCTGCCGGAGAACCGGTCGACCTCGATACACCTCGGCCCGGCTCTCCTCTGTACGTATTACACACAGCGTGATATACGTATTCCCGATACATATGCATCGTGCACGAGCTGGATTTTGCACAATCGTCCGTGCCGCCACCGCCGCAGCCGCCGCTGTCGGCGTCGTCATCGTCGTCGTCGTGTACCAAGTTAAAACTGTACCGTGGAAAATCGGTTTTGCCGTGCCTCGTTTAAACAGAGAGAATCCCACGTTTTTACGCGACTCCCGCCGCGCCTCGGCGCAATAATACCCTGCTGCTATTGTGGCGTGTCCCGTTCCTATTCCGTTTTATCTGCGCGTCGCATTCACCGGTTGCATTAAAAATTGCGTCCCCGACGATCTCACGAGGATCTGCGGTCAAACCCGCTTCATCGACGTCGGTGATCGGTTCGCGTGGTAAAACGCGCGAATTAATGCCAAATTTTTTAAAACCCTTTGGCGAAGAGAGTGTAAGATTTTCTTGACATTTTTACAGGAGAACAATTCATTTTGGATGGGGACCTCAAGATTCGGAAAAGTTGATTCAAACAGCGAGGCAGAGAGAAGAAAATATTTGAAAATTTATTTGTGGGTCATAAAATTTATCTCTACAGAAGTAAATTTTATTTCACAAAAATAAATTTTATATTTCACAGATAAATTTTAAATATTCTTTCTCGTAGTATATATATATTTCTGAAAACGTAGGAATAACCTGCCAATAAGATATTTAAAGGACACAGTAAATTTCATTTGGAAACAGTGAATTTTTTAAACAACGTATTTCCCAAAATGGCGGATTCTCCTAAAAGCAGCAAATATGAGTAGAAAAGTCAATTGTTGCAGAATGTCGATCTATTTCCCAGTTAAACATGTAATGTTTGCTCCTAGAATAACGTTTAATTCCCTCCACGTGCGTACAGGGAATAATTCAGCAATTTTTCAAGTGTCAGAGACGCAAAATCCTCTCGTTTTTAATCCGAGCCTGCTCCGATCGTCGGATTATTACGCTATTACGTTTTTGCGTACACGACCGTGCGTATTATGTAAACGCACAATGCGACACGGCCCAGTGGTGTAAAGTGCACGTCGATACGTTCGGCGGATCAATTTACCTGTTCCGAGTGTTTCACAACGAGGCTTATCGTGTCGTTGTCGAGGCGAGCGAGCGAGCGAGCGGGCGAGCGAGCGAACGAACGAACGGGCGCACGTGAGTACGGCAAATCCGACGGCCATTAGGGCCATTAGAATCTTGTTTAGTTGCGTCAGAATTCGCGGATCTATCGCACAGGTCCACGCGCGGTGACATTTGTCCGCCGCGTTTCATTATCGTTGTATAGACGTTTTTCCACTTGGCGAATCTGCGCGTAGGTGCTCCCGCGGGTTAATTAATTTCTTCGATCGCACGGGGCAATGCATTTCGTAATCTTCGCGAAACCCGTAACCGCGAAAAAATATTTCTCGCTTCGTTATCACGTTGCGACACGAATAGGGTTCAGGTTTAGACATTTTTGCGCAACGCTTCAGAACGTCCGCGTGAACCAACGGCACCTTACCGATCCGTTTAACCGAGAATCTTTATCCGCGAAGATTTGTGCGCGACTCGCTCGCTCAAAAGTCTTCAAAGAGAAAATCGACCCGACCTTTCCCGGGACTCGCGAACTGAACGAAACTCTACGTCTCATGAGTGTACCATTTTTGTCCAAGGTGCGATTCTCTCGCTCGCAACGCGACCGTTCATGGATTAGCGCACGTTGTTTTACGGTAATCGCGGCGGACGGTGAGAGAGGAGAACGGTACACGTTCGTCTATTTAGTCGAATGGTTCAACCCCAATTACCTCCTGGAGCGTGTCGCGGCCGACAATATCGCCGGTCCTCTCTGACGTAAACCGCAAAGAGCTTGGGCGATTAGCAAAGAGCAACGCGGCGGCGGCGGCGGCGGCGACGGTGGCAATATCTCGCTCGTGAAAGTAACCGGGCCACGCGTTTATATTTTTCAATGCAACTGCACGCGCGCTCGGCCGAGCCGAGTTTATGATTTTGCTTAATTAATGGTCTCCTCGTCGCGTTACCGCCCTCCCACCCTCTCCCCTCCCCCCCGCCGCCTATTCCTGACCCCTCGCCGCTTCCAGTGGCGGCGGCGGCGGTGGCGGCGGCCATTAGCCCGCACGGATTGCGCAATTTCGGGAAATTGCGAAGTAATTCGCGGTTGCGGCCACTCTCGACGCAGAGGCAGCGGCGCCGGCGGAACGAGAGGACAGCGAGAGGCGCACAGAGAAAAGGACTCGTGGATTCTACGAAAGGACGGCTGACTCGCGATGACGACTGATTCGTTGCTGGTCGCCGCCCGTCGCGCGATTCGTCGCGATCAATTCGCCGAAGAGACGATGCACAAAGAGGCGGCAAATTATATTGCATCGCGGTTGAGACGAGTGATTCCGCGAACCTGTCTCATCTCAATTCGAGCAACGGGCTCTCTGCAACAGGCCTGTGCGCTCGTCGGATGCTCGGGACTGTGTTAGAATCTCCCCGAGAATCGGAATTTTAGCCCTACTTTCGGCCGGAACTTTTCAACATCTGTATATATACGGAAGGACCAGGTGTGTATGTCTAGCATACATCAAAACTGAAATTCTACTTGACGCCTCTAAATGGCGGGAAACGCACAAAGTGCCATCATTAGGTTCCAAGGAGGACCGGCAAAGTTGATAGGTTAAATAGAATTACGAGAGATTAATGTAAGATGCTTCGTATAAAAATAGGCATTCGACGTGTGGCCGAGAGTAGAATCAAAATTTCGACTCGCATCTCTCTCTCTCTCTCTCTCTCTCTCTCTTTAAGTCTCTCTGTATCTCCGTGCAAGTCTTATCACGAGTATCGATATCGCAGCGCGGTAATAACGAAGCACGAGGGAAATCTCTTCTTCAATAAGATATCTTGCGCTTCACGCGTATGCAAGGGAATGATGAACGTTATCCCGCTCGCAACTGTAAGAGGCCGATACTAAAATTAGCGCGCACTCGTTCGACTTGATCACGCGACACGTGCAACTTTGAAGAAAAAATAAGAAAAAAAAAGGAGAAAAAGGGAGGCGAAGAAAGAGCCTGGAGGAAAAAAGAAAGGGAAGAGAGAGAGGAAGGGAAGAGAGAGAGAGAGAGAGAGAGAGAGAGAGAGAGAGAGAGAGAGAGAGAGAAAAGAACGTCTCCTGTGCAATGCATCGTAAAGCGTTCTCTCGTGACGCAAGGCAAGATTTTCTTCTTATTATCCGCACAACGCCGACAATAATTCCGGATTGTTGTCTACCGTCGCGGGCGATTCGTTTCACCCTTCACTGTTTATAATTAACGTTACCACTACTACTTAGTCTAGATTGCGTTAAATCTAACCACCACCATCACCACCACCACCACATCCATCGTCCGTGTTCCGCGTTTGAGTGAGTATAATCGAATACGAAAGGTGGAAAGACAGAGTAGAGTATAGTAGAGAGAGACAGACAGATAGGCAGAGAAATAGAGAGAAAGAAAGAGAGAGAGAGAGAAAGAAAGAAAGGTTCTTATCCCGAAAAAGGAAGGCCCGATTTCACTTCGAGCGGGCCGCTCGAGGAGAAAAAATAAAAAAAAGAAATGTCTACGATACCGATGCTATTCTGAGTACTGAGTTCCCAGTCTTTCATGAGGATTTCTCGGGCAGGTCAGGATGACGGCGACGTGGGTGCACCTATAATGCAGACAGTGATCGTACATATAGACTAGCGTTAAACATCGCATTACATCGATTGTCGAATGTTCGTTAAAGTATAATGCTACGGTGCTCTATCTAAATTAAAAAAGAAAAAAAAAAGGGGGAAGAACATCCACAGTGCGCTCGTGAGAGCGCGATGCCGGCCAAGAGCGCTTGGAGTCGCTGCAAAAGTCGTCATTTCGCACGCACGCACACACACACGCACGCACGCACGCATCACGATTATTCACGTATTTCGTCGCGTTGCGCGATTCTGACGCGACTTTCGCGATGCATTCGTCCTGTTGGACGTTTTATTGCCCGCCGTCGATTACGTATGTCGTGTACGATATCGCGTTGTAAACTACAAATTCAAATCTGTGCGAAACGGTCTCGCGTGATTACCGACGCGTTAAACGGACAAATATTACGGCAAAAAGGAAAAGCGCGGGGGTTTCTCCTTCTCCTTGTCTCGCTCGCGTATGAGCATGATTTACGATCGAAAATCCGCCGGAGCGAATCGCGATAATTACGTCCGAGTCTTTTTTTTTTTTTCTTTGCCTCGCGAAAAAAGACCGGACGTCCTGACTTTCACACGCGCGCGCGCGCGGTGAAATCGGCGCGTTACAAGTCGCGAGCTCGCGATTCTCGCTCGCGGTTACGCTCACCAGCGTCTTCGGAAAGCGTGGAGAGCAACGACTGCGAGACACAACACACACCACCGGCTAGTACACCTGCGCGGCACGGTGAACGTGTGCACCTTCGAATTACGTCAGAACGACACGCGCGCGATGAACGTTTAATTAGGAAGATTGATCGATTACGCACACACGTGCGCGAACTGAGGAAAAAATGTCTGGTATTTGTAACTGTAATCACACAGAAAAGTAATTGCTGTAAAATATGGTCAAGAGCAAATTATGTTTTTATTAAATTCTACTATAACTATAACGTCAGTGATAATAATCTTATATGCACGTCCCAATGCAAGCGCTTTACTACAAAAGATACGTTTGGGGCCAATAATTAAATAGTGGCCTTGATTATAATTTATGGTAATTCTTTCTCGGTATAATTACAGTTACAAATACCAAACATTTTTCTCTCAGCGCGTATGCAGGGTCATCGGGGACTTGTGGAAACGGACTTGGACGCGTAAATCAATTTTCAGCTTCGCAAATTCACGGCACGCGGTGGCAAATAGACCCTTGCAAAATTCGCTCGAAGATTCTGAAATAGACCAATCCCGAAGTTGGCTCGAAATGTTACGTTCGCTGACGCGCGTCAGCAACGAGAACGAGATATCGGTGGCACCCCCGCACGAGAACGGAATAATATATATCGCAAATGTTGCTCATAACGAGAAGTAGTACTTCATTTTTGGTGTTTTTTCGCTCAAATCGAAATAACTCGAATTTGCGCTTGATTGATCTGTGCAATTTTCTATTGTCTCTTTCTCTCTCTTTTTTTTCTATTTTTACTTCGCAAATGCGGCCTATTCCGGGACAAACAGCATGTGGGGTAATTCGTCGCTTTGACGAATTTTTCGGAAAATATTCAGCTCGCAGTAATAGCGCACAAACGCGTCAGATTGTTGCAATTTCAGCTGCGCTCGCTCGAGAATGGGCGCACGACAAATAGTGGATTTTTTCCTATACCCCACCCATAATATACTTCTCCCTGTCTCTCTCTCTCTCTCTCTCTCTCTCTTTCTCTCTCTCTCTGTGCATGCGACATCGGAAATATTCCCAAATCAGAAGCATTCCACGGATGCGTCAGTTTTCGTTTATTTCGGAAGCGGCGTTTATTGCTTTTGCTGCGTGCGTAGGTGTCTAATACGCCGGCGAGTATGCAGCTGCATCGAGCGATACTGTGCCGTTTATAAATAAACACGCAGCAAATACGGGAGGTTTCGTAGTTAGTAACGAGGCTTAATTCCGCGCGATTCGCATCGCGCATCGATTTCTGATTCCGCGCGAGTCGAACGTTAACGGCGATAACCCCACCTCTCCTGTGCCCCCATCCGGGGAGGGGGGGGAGGAAGAGGGGACGGAAAAACGCGCGGAACGAACGCAGGCTCGCCGGGCGTTTCCCGGACGATGTGGACTCGTTGTTAACGTATATCTGGACACGGCTCACCGCAACACGGCGTTGAGGTAGTTTATTTGCAACGGGCGAGCTACTACACGCAGGAGGAAGCAACAATAGACGAGAGAGAGAGAGAGAAACGGGGAGGAGAGACGCTGGAGGGAGAAGAAAAAAGTAGCAGAGTGCCGAGTAGAGCCCCGCCGCCGCAAGAGCGCCGAAAAGTTTATTTGTTTCGTGCCTACGGCGTAACTCGGGCGCCTTTTTGCGCCCTTTGCACCCTTTCGAAAGCCACGCTGCTGCCGGCATTTATGCGCGCGCGAATATTTCCGCGTCAAAGGACGCGACAAGGCGGGCGCGCGGTGGCGTCGGCTCAACGAAAATCCGACAACAGACCGATCGATCGATCGGCGACGGGACAACCACCGCTGATTGACGTTATTATGTATCTGTCTCGTGCATAGCGAAATTGCGTAGCACGGGCGCGCGCGATTGATCCCCACTATAAATCGGGCGCCAGGTCCGCCCGAACTAATTAAAAAGTGGCGATTTTGGTTCGTCACTTTGACGAAATCGTCTCTTTGTGTGTTCCGAAGCTTTACGGGAATTCACTTTCTCGATGCATAACGTGAGACGTTCTGACGCACAGTGGACGTCAAACGAAAATTCATATTTCAAGAAGGCCTATTAGAAGTCTTCAAATTTGAAACAATTCCGATGTTTTTTTTTTAATGAAAACTGATGAAATTTTGAGAATAATTTCGTTGAGTCAAATTTTTGTCTCTTTTTCTAGAAATCGGGCAAAAAAAGATACAAACAACATTTCTAAATCTAACTTTCTTATGTCTAATTTAGAAGAAGGGAGCAAAATTACAAAAAACTGACTCGACAAAATTGGTCTAAATTTCATTAGTTCTTATTAAAAAGAGGGAAAAAATCGGTTCAAGTTTTAAAGCTGTAGCCATATTTGAGACAGAAAATTTCACTTGACCTTAGTGTGCGATAGGAGAACGGGGTCGGCTCGGAGAGCACGTGGCGGAAAGAAACGCGTACTTTTCGACCACCCGCGTCTCCATCCTTCTCTCGTTATCACACGCGCCGCACGAAAAATGATAGAATTACCGGCGGCTCTTCTCTTCCAACTCCTCCTTCTGCACACCCCCTTTCGCGCAACTTCTCGCTCCCGTTCCGAAAGTGGAACAACATTTCGCGGCATGCGCCAACAGCGGTGTGTGCAGGTGTAGTCTTTTTTTTCGTTTTTTCAAACTACCGACTCTGAAAAATCCACAACGAGGCGAGTCGCCGGCGCGCATAAAGCGGATCCCCGCGAAAGAATGCGAGGTCCCGAGGAGAACGCTCCTCTCTCCATGCGGAAAGGAATCTCGAGGGTGAAGCCCGCCGTAGGCATCATCCGACATCGGGAACGACGCCCGCGGCATCAGGAAGCTAAGTGCACCTGCATATTCGTGCATACGTGCACGCACGCACGCGAGGTTCCTTAAACCGTATAATCCCGGGAATGTATTGGGTCAACAAAGAAGGGCTGCGGGAAGAACAGGCGGACGGAGGGAGGGAAGGAGGAAAAGAGAGAGAGAGAGAGAGAGAGAGAGCCCGTGTAAACTATCGCGTGAGGGATTTTGAGGCTATGTTCGTGTGCGTGTTTGCGCTTATCGCGCGCGTTTGATTCCGAAAGAGGCCAGGTAGGTTAATGAAGGTATCGCGTCGTGATATTACGTCTCTCACGCCGATTCGCGGCGAAAAATCCTAGGCGATTTGCGTTATTCGCAATGCTGCTGCTGCTGCTGCTGCTCGTGCCGACATACTCGATAATTCGAGCCTTCGCTCGTCTTGCTATCTTTGACGTACTACCACCGTGTCGTATCACACAGAATCGCGACGGCGCGCAATTGGCGTGTATAAATTGCGCTATTTAAAAATTCCGCCGCGGTGCCGTGTGCGACGAAGACGCGCCGAGCGGGGAGAAATCGCTTAATATTAAAACGATCGATGTCGCGTCGTCAGAAATAGATATGTCGCGCGTGCTGCGACTCGCCCAAAATTGGCATTTCCAATTAAATATCGACGAACAAAGCGCTCATGAGAGACGCGGAGTATCTCGGCGAGAGAGAGAGAGAGAGAGAGAGAGAGAGAGAGAGAGAGAAAACGAAGAGTTTAATTGAAATCATCTGGAAGGCATATGAGGGAAAAGGCAAGGCAGGAGAGCGACGAGAAAACTGTACGCAGAAAAACGCATACTGCGTTCAACGTTGGTTGTTCCCTAAGTTCGTATTTCCGCAAGTCCACCATACGAATTCATCACAAGTATCGGATTTATTCAAAGTACGTTTCGGGATCCCAGCAAGCTCAGCATTTCAATCAGGAATACTGAATTGAAAGAAATATTCGATTTGCTTGTTACATCAACCGGCCTTTTTTTTCAAGAAAGTTGTATGATATTCTTGGAAAGAGAGAATGAGTTCTTTTTCTGAATACGTGACAACGAGCTTTTCACGAATTCGCGATGAGTATATTGTAAGACTGTTATCAAAAAAGTATTTTTTATTAAAATTAACTATTTGCTTAAGAAAAGAAGAAAAATGAACCAAAGTAACTGCCTTCCTTGTTGGCAGTAGAATGTTTTTCTGTGTACAGAAACTCACAGAGAAGGACATCCCCCATCTCCCATGTTTCGCGAGAATGACGGTCTTTTTTTTCACGCGCACGCTAAGAAGACATGCCTGCAAATTCACTAGTGTGATTGATATTTGCGAAATAGATATCTGATAAATAAATTTTTAAGCATTTTTCAAACGGCTTTCAGTCTCGTTTGGCAGCTGCTGTTGCCGCTCGCTACCGAACTCGCGCGTCGATCCGAAATTGCGAAGCGAACCAAGTAACGCGCGCGGCTCAGGATCTCGCAATCGCCATTAGCCGGCTACACGTTTACACACCTGTATCAGGCTTGTATAACGGAGCGACGCGGACATTCATTATAGAGTACGGGCTACCTCGAGTATACTCGCAAACTACCAAGGTAGGAGTCAAGAAGCGTTCCGTGACTTAAGCACGACCTCCATTAGCCTTTCTCGATCAGACCGCTAATTAGTCGGCATCGGCGAGTAAGTTACGGCAGCATCCTCCGCATCCGCGCCTCCGCTGGCGCTTCTTCATCTTGCCGATGTCTCTTGGCGACTCTATCCCGAATATTAAAAACTTCAGTCAGCGCTTCTCTCTCTTTCTCGTGCTCTGAGGCTCGGACGAGCCCGGGGAAGACGGATGAGACGAAGTTCGCGAGAGGGAGCCGTTGGATTTACACAGCGAATAATAAATTTACCGCTCGTTCACGTGGGCGAGAAACCGAAGATTTCCACGCGGAAGGCGGAAGAAACCGCGCGAGCACATGCGCCGCTTCCGTATAAATCTCGGCGTTGTCGCGTTCTTGCGTCGCGCGGCGTCCTTATATCATCAGCTTACACTCGTTATAAGAATTTGCTCCCGTTTGTATCCGCAGTAACACAGTGCACACGTCTACTTTTAGGACGATTAATCATTTCCTTCTTATTAAGGACGGATCGCTTCGCTGTCGGATCGTTTCGCTCGCGAGACAAGAAGGAAGGTTTTGTGTGCGCGTCCGCTGGAACAACAACGATCAATCGCCATTCCGTTCTCGGCGAATAAACCGTTAATCGTTTGACGTAACGGCGGCTCGATTCCGCGGCCGGATTTCAGGTGGGCCGGTATCGCGAACAGCGTGGAATGGCGGAGAGCAATGGATAACCAGCGCGCAATTAACACAGCAGAAGCCTCCGCTTGATTTTACACGAGCCGCCCGCGGTAACCACCCCGTCGTCCACCTCCTCTTCATCACGATAATCCACCCTCTCTCTCTCTCTCTCTTTCTCTCGCCCCTTCCGTTCCTCCCGCCGCGGCCCGGGCTCGCCCGGGTAACGCGGACGGGAAGCGCGCATTTAATTTGCAAATGCAGATTGCTTTCCATTTTAATATAAATTGTTCGAAACAAAGGCAGTAATTATGCCGTGCTCCCGCGCTTTCAAAATGGCGGGCCGCGCTCGTTACCGTCTCGCACCCTCCTGCCCCTCCCTCCTACCATCATCTCCTCCACTACCCCTTGTCCGAATTCTCTCCTCGCGTTCTCCTCTCCATAAGGGATATTATACCTGTCGAGTGTGCGAAAGAGAGGAAGAGAGAGAGAGAGAGAGAGAGAGAGAGAGAGAGAGAGGGAGAGAAGAGGAGAGAACGAAATGAAGCGGAGAGCCGATCGCGGTTCGAAGAATGCGAGAACGAGCGAATGTGTGTAAACGAGATTTCCGAGGTTGCACGATACAAACGAGACGAAACCGAGTGGAGGGCGCACACATGTGAGCACACGTGAAATCGTCCTTCCGCGGAAATGTCGACGAGCATCTCCTCTTTACGAACCGAAAAATATCAGTGGTATATCAGCTGTATTTTTGTAAGGAATTTTTTTACCAATATTGTAATTAATATCATCTCTCTCTCGCGGCAAATACTATAGAGATATTGAATTAAAAGGTTTTCATTCTTCGCGCGGATGTAAATGCAGCGAGAGACCGATCGAACGTGTATCCATAAAATTTGAAGAATACACATCCGCAACGCCCAGGCTGAAAATCGAGGGAAACGACACTTTTCCAATACGCTAATAAAATCCTTCCTAAATGTTTTTTTTTTCGTCGCGAATTATACAGCACAAGCAGACGTTCTTATTTTATACGCATCCCGCGTATTGTATTTCGGACGTGGGTGAAAAAAAAAGAGGCAAAAATAGATAAAACGAATGAGGAGAAAATGGTTCGCTTTACTAATTAAAATTCGCCCCGGTGAATTCGCACATTTCAGGAATGAAATTGTTCGGCGGGATTCGCGCATAACGAGAAAGTTAAGAACCGCCGCTTCATCGAATACGCGAGAGTTCGGAATTTTCGGGCGAAATAATAATTCGGTCAAATGGCGTTTCGCGAACAAACGGCCAGCTGGCTGTATGGCTGGCTGGCTAGTTGGCTGACCGGCTGGCTAGCTAGTTGGCCGACCGTCCCATTAAAACGCTCCGAGCGATTCGGGCCGCTTTGACGAACCTCACCGCCGCCACCCCCGCCGATCGCGGGGTGAATGGCGGGAGGGAGGTGGTGTAGTCGAATGCCCGCGGGCGGTCGGCGCGGCAAAATTTTCGCTTTGCTCGCTGGCGCATGACGCAAAACGGGCGTACACGGTCGCTCATACAGAGGGCAAACGAGCGCGGCCGTGCGCGCGGGATCTTGTCGTTTGCATCTCGGCCGGGCCTGACGCAGATAATAACGTAATTTAGCCGTGTGCATTCGGCGGGTCTGGACGACTGCGCGCGATCGCGCGCGAGAGCCGCTCTTTCTCTCCCCTTCCCTTCCTCTGTACGCATCGATGCTTTATTCGCCGCGATTTGACCGCGATTCGCGTCTAGGGACGATCGGACAAAAGCGCGATCAGATATCGAGGCCGCGATCGTCAGGTGGGTGACTCCTCCACCGTCGAGTAGTACTCGGCGCGAGCATTCAGTCACGATTCTTTCGGATTAACGCTTAGTCGCGTTCGACAAACGACGACTGTCTCGACGCAAGCAAGATGGCGCACGTAGTGGCTGCTTGAGATTCCATCTTATGCATAATAACAAGATGCATTCACACTACTTTCTTCCTTCTTTTTGCCGCATAGCATAGTTTCAATATGGATTTGACTAAAAGAGGACATTAAGCCGCGTGCCTTCGTTTGCCGTGCGTGTGTCCTGCGCGACGACGAAAGGGTTAGTCGCAATCCGCCCCCGGTATCGCGAACGGTACGCGTGGAATCGTCGCAACGCCATACCGACGACATACCGCGAGTCACAACGCCAGAGTCGACAAGACGCCGATGGCAGCCGAGGACGAGGACGAGTCGTCGTCGGGCAGCATGAAGAACCGTGGAAACGCGTTCGCGAGCGCGAAGCTTTACGCGGGGATGGAGCGCGGCAGCACCGTGAAACGGGCACTGCAGTGAATTTGGCCGCGGGATGCGAGATCTCGCCGGCTCGCGAACGATGCGCAGCAACGTTCTCGGCTGCATCGAGTTGAGAGTATTCTATCCGCTCCATCTGTCTCGCCCTCTCTTCCCCCCTCGTCCTCTGCTTCTCTATCTTCCCAATTCGGGCATATATAGGGATGGAGCGAGATGGATAGCGATAGCATTGTGTCGAGGAGCGAGCGAGAGAGAAGGCGACTGAAGCAGCGAGAGAGAAGGCGACAGAGGGAGTGAGAGAGAGAGAGAGAGAGAGAGAGAGAGAGAGAGAGAGAGAGAGGGAGTACCAGCCGAATTCCTAGCATACCGCGGGGCCAACTGGTTAGCGAGCGATTTACGATATTGTAAACCGATGCGACGGCGGCTGCCGTGCCCACCGCCGAACCTCAATCTAATAGTGGCGACTCTAACCTCCGATGCCAAAGGCACGTCGTCTCCCGTGACTCTCCAGGCCTGGCGGCGACTTGTCGCGTGCGCTTTCCGCCTTATCCGTGGCTCCTGCATCCCCGTGTGATCGCCTCTTCGCGCTAGCCCGTTCCGATCTTACTCGACCGAGAATCCGACTGGTCTTCGACAGAGCAAGCGGATAAAAATCGGCGAATTCGACTGTGCGGAGCGCCGGCTCGAGTCGCCCGAAGTTGGTAATTCACGCGGCAAATGATGGAAACGTTCAAACTGGTCGCGGTCGCGCGGACGCCGAGCCCGCGCAAATGATGATGCGCACGAATCAACACGCGTGGACGTACGTCGAATTCGCATAATATCATCGGGATATAGCCCCCGACATCGACGTTCGCAGAAGTCAATATCAAATCGCCGGTTCGCGTGACTGCCGACCGACTTTCGCATTACGGCGTAATGTTCGGCTGATGTACCATAATGATCGAGAGGTAGAGCGTACCAAATGACGAGCGGTGAATCCCGGTTGTTGGCATTACGCGGAGGTGTAGCAACCAGAAGAGGGGACACGACAAGCCCCTTCTACAATGGCCGTAACAGTACAGTCTGCAACGTTTAACTGATGGTCGTGGGGAATTTTATAGTCGAAATTACGCTATAGGATTTTGCAATAGGTCGGCATTTCTCTGCAGTAATTCGCTATCCTTTCATGTCATATGTCCTACTTACATTTCAGGAACTGAAATGTCCTACCGAAACATTTGCTAAGTTTCTAGCAAAATTTACTATGTTCCTTAGCAAAACAGACTTTACTAGCAAGATATTCCTGGACTATTACAAAAACACAATTGAAGTCAATTTCGTTAAGGATCAACAGATTACCGAGTGGACGAGATTATTTTGCGGACGTGTGCGTTGATGCAAATATTTGCGCAAGTTTTTTTTATGAAAGTAATTAATTCTTGAGCACTGAATACCTCGGACACACGTATATCTTTTTATACCGTTGGCAGTTGGAAGCTAAATACTGTGTATGTGTGTTTTTGACGAAAAATCGCTCGAATAAGCATCCCCTTTGTGGACGGGGGTTTGATGCGCGAAAACGATTCGTCCTTTGTCGCCCGGCAGCGACTATATTTCTGCATGTTATTTCGTCACCGAACCCTCTGTCCCGGAAGTGCTGTAAAGCGGCTCTTTCTCGCGTCACTATGAATAAAGATTAAAGTATCATTCGATACAGCCCGATCAAAGTGTCATTCGATACAGATAGAGGGACAATCGTCCGCTTCGATCTCGATATTCAGAAATGTCATTTAGACATTTGGGATCGCTAAACGCGGATCCATGTGGGTGGAGGAGGAGGAGGAGGAGGAGGAGGGCGCAACCACTCTTCGTGCGGACACGCGATTTAATTCTACGAAATCTCCCTCGCTGCCATCATCTAATATGTCAAAAATGTGTTCGCGGAGAGTGCCAGGCGCAACGGGCTCGGCCGACCGCGGCGAATAATTAGAGATGGCGAGTGTGGAAGCGGAGTAAGAGCGAGATGGAATGGCAGAACGCGCGGAGGAAAAGGAAGAACGACGATGAGTTGCGGGGGCGGGAGAGAACCGCGAGGAACACGCGCGTGATAGAGAAAGAGATGAGAGAAAGAGCGAGAGCGAGAGAGAAGGGAGAGGGGAGGAGAGGAGGAAGATCGCGCACGGTAATCTAGTTGCAAACATAGCTCGGGGTTGGAGCTCGAGTAGCCATGCGGAATAATGATATGTAATCGCGAAACTCCTGCGGGATCGCGCGCCTGCGTGTGCGTGGCACATGCGTGTGTGTGTGTGTGTGTATGTGTGTGTGTGTGTGTGTGTGTTGCGCGAGATCCGGGAGTCGTTACGGAACAACCGAAACACGCGCGCGTGCATTACGCGCGCCGCAATAACCAACCTCGGATACACGGACAGCGGCGACGACGGCGGCGGCGGTAGCAGCAGCCGGTGACGTCTAACTTTCGTGTTAATTGTAACTCGCGCGTTGTGTGGAGAGCGCAGCGCGAGCGCGATTCCGCGCTCATCGCCGTCGAGAATCGCACGCGCGCTTTAATGATTATTCCCGAGATGAACAACAATGCATCTCCGGCGCGTGCAGATGAGGGGGAGGAGGCAGACAGGACAATGGGTGGAAAAACTGGGGCAGCGCGCGATTTTTCGAGGAGGGGAGGCGGGTGGTTGTGGCGAAAGCGGGACGCGCGATTTGGATCAAGGTTCGCGCGCGCGCGCGAACTCCATTCTGAGACTTTGAATCTACAATCTCGAGATGTATGCATGCGTTCTCGCGTGCGATATTGGGATGCGTCGCGCGCGCGCCCGATCGTCGTAAGAATAGCCGGTGGTGTAGGACGCGCGGACACCCGTCGTCGACGAGTGCAACGACTCCGCGGACGCGGAGGAGTTCACTCGCGCGAGCCGGGGAGCGTGTGTACGAAATTGCGCGCCGCTCGCAAGACCCGTTCGTTTAACGTCCGTAGAGAAATTAGATTCGTGATTAACAAACTAGACACGCGAGGGAGAACGTCGAGGGACCGTGGGGGAGAGGGAGACGGCGAGAGAGCGCGGCAAAATTCCGCTCGGCGAAAAGCCAAACCCACAGACAACGCGCACGCCGGCCGGCCGGCCGACCGGCCGACCCCAGAAGAGCGGATTTCCAGCGCGAGAACGCCGAAACAACTATTAACGGCGCGTACACCGCATTCATGGCGTACGTGTTGCGTTGCGTTGCACGCTGGAAAATTTCCCCGCCGCAGCATCCCCTGTGTTTTGTCGTCGCTTTGGCGCCGCGAATTTCACTTTGCTGCCCTGCACGGCTATTATACGTTCCGCTTCGTGTTTCGATACGCATCACCTTTCCGTCCGGCCGCCGCTCGCCGCCGTTCTCCCTTCTTTCCCGATCAGGACGATTCGCGTGCAGTCGCATTTCTGCGGTGGACAGCGAACCGTCCCGGCGGTGCGTCGCGTAAATACGACCGTGATTACTTTTAATTCCCTCTATTCGGTCGCCCTTCTCCCACCTTCGCGCCCCGCACGTTCGTCCTCCTATTCAATTCTCTCTCTCTCTCTTTCTCACCTCTCTTCCTTCCTCCCCTTTCACATCCCTATCTCGCTGTATCCGTCTGACCGCTGGTTAATCACGTGCATCAACCGATGAATCCGTGTTCACCGTCCACGTATGTATGCCGTCAGATTCGGCCGTCTCGGATCGCTTTTACGACGACGCTCTCAATTTTTGCGCACTGTTCACGTCGGGAAAGAAAAATTCTAACTTTTCAACGTATATTCGAGCATACAAAAAAATATTCTGCTGGTTTACGTAAAATATCTGAATGTCACGGTAAAAATTTTGTCGCTGTTTTCGGTATCTGCCAAAGAACTGTATGTGGTGCGTAGAATTTGTCGCATCTTGCCTATCGCAGTCAATTTTTGCAAACAGTATAATTCGTATTTTGCGTCAACCTTCTCCGCGTCTGCCAGCGACAACTGCGAGGTCGCGCGCAATCCGAGTATCGTTCGAGTATTCACGGGAACGCATCGTCGCGTACCGGCAATGAACTTTCGTGAATTTACGACGACGCATCGGGCCCGATAATTAAGGCCGGGAAGGACGGCCGGGAAGCACACGACGACGACGACGACGGCGACGTTGTCTCGTAGCTTGGCGTTGCGCCAAGGAAAAGGAGACGCGCGCCAGGAACACGTGCGTGAAGCCGCGCGCTGGTCGTGAATCACGCGCTCGAATCGGTTTCACGGGCCGAAATTCGCGAGAAGACGCGTTCCCGTGATGCAGAACTGTCGCGCAACGCGCCGTGACGAACCGCGATCGACCTCACTTCGCTTCCTGAAATAAGCTTTTGGTTTCAAAAGAGAGTTAAGACCTCTCATACTGAGAGAAAAAGAATCCAGAAAATATTCGCTGAATATTAACACTTGTGCCAATATGAAATATTTTTCAAACAAGAAAATTTTCTCGAAATCTTAACTAATCATGAAAGAAACTGTTCTATCTCAACAAAATAATTGAAATTTGGAGCACAGTGATTTCACCGTAAGATCATTTATATACCGTATTCAGTATTTTATAATTTGTAATAAAAGGAGTCATATCATATGTTGTTTTATTTTATAGTTTTCAAAGTAAAAAGATAGTTGCCTAAAAAAGGAGCATGAAGTAAAGATCAAAAAATGGTTATAGGAATGGAGATATTTTGTTGCAAAAATATAAAAAAATTAATTTCAAAAAGAACGATCTCTCGAATTGTTGTCAGAAATGTAGCATGATTATTTTATTAGAATCCGAATTACGAAGGTCCTGTGTTTCACAAAGGGTTAAGTAAATATATATTATCAGTATCTACCGAGTAAATGTTTTTCAGATAATCTTTTCTCTCCGAGTGCACATATAAGAGAATTCCGCTGAAGGTAAGATCATTTTTTTTTCGGGGCGCACAACACGAGACTACGCAACTGACATATCTTTTTGCGATCAACAATGCGAGCAGCGAGTTTTCTCAGCGGCGTCGTGCGGTCACGATGCATTACGTCGTAATGCATTGTGAACAGACACGCATGCACGCGGCAACGTGCGATTACGAGGGCGTAAGGAGAGCCCGTTCCGCCGTGATTACGGCGGAAGAAACGTTAACGATCGAGCGGGGTGATTCATTTGCTACGTTGTAATCGTCCGCACTATATACACACACAGTGTATACACACGCGCGTGCACAATGCTCGACGGTGCGATTGAATTAAGCTGAGCGACGTGGTGCTCGGATGTTGCTTAGATATATTATGATTGCGACGACGATTATTAGCGCACGCGGCCCGACCCGAAGAATGCGCTGATTGAGGAGATCGAACGACGCGCGCGATTGTAAAATGATGATGATGATGATGACGATTGTTGTTGTTATTATTATTATTATGTAACACCTAAAATGCTATCACAATCGATACGAAACTTCCGCGTGCGACAGAATGATTCACCGGGTGCGGCTGCGACACGCGGTGGCTTTATATCCAGCCAATTTGTTTCGCGTTATTACAAAACGTGACAAACCCGCCACCACAAAGTGGAAGAAAATCAGCTGTAATGATCGCTCGTTATTGGGAATTTTGATGAACGCGTCGATATTAAAACGCGCTCTTCTCCCTTCCCCTCTTAATCCCAGTAGCGTTGAACAAATTAATTCGCGTGCGCATATCAGTTTATGGGTGCTGGTAACGAGCCGCGATAGAGGCGGCTTTCTCTCTCTTTCTCTCTCTCTCTCTCTCTCTCTCTCTCTCTCTCTCTCTCTCTCGCTCTCGCACGCGCGCGCTTGAGAGGATATTGTCCCAGAACACACAATAAATGATGCGCCTCTGTCTGTCTCCCTCTCTCTTTCGCGTTTTAACACATTTAATCTATTTATAATATATTATTTGCAACGAGCTGAACGTGGCCATGTAATACAATAACAGAGCGCGAGCTCGGCACAGAGGATCGTTATGCCGCGACCTTTGAATACGGAATTAATGAGCGCGGCTGCATACGCGTGTCCTCCGAAAAGAGCGAGATAAAAGAGCTCCTCCGAGCCAAACCGCAGGCCTCCTCCCGCATAATGGTACAATCAATTAATTACCAGCAGTTTTCCCCCGTCGCAATCGGCTCCAGGTTGTCAGCGATGGAATGATATTAACGGCCGGCACGGTAAATCTCGCTATGGGGCAACGAATTTACAAACGGCATTTGCGCTCAACGCGATGCACGTCAGTCGAATGTGCGGCATCGCGGGCCGATGTCCGGCCGTCGGGTTCATTTAGGACCGCAATGAATTAAACGAGGATTGTTCTTTGAAAGCGCCTCAACGCGACGCGGACTTGAACGCTTTATCATTGAGAGAAAAAAGAAACGATTTAGTCATCTGATTAAAATTATAGTTGGATCGTTTTCGTCGATTATTTTCGGCCCCAACCATATTCTATCTGATAAAATATTAGAACAGTAACATGAGATTATTGTGCCTAACGTTATAGTAGAATTTCATGTAAAAAAAAGATTTTTTTACTATAATTTATAGTGATCATTTCTCTGTGTGATTATAAGTACACAAATGCCAAACATTTTTTTGCTTGTCGTACACAACGGGTCGTTTTTAAAACCGAGAGAAAAGCGCGAACGACGAACGCGATTCTCGTCAAGAATTCCAGACTCGCGTCGGGGGACCAACCGTCGAAAATATTTTTCGACAAATCCGTCCCGTTAAAGCCCTGCAAATCAAGGCCCGATAATACCCGACTCGACTTATCGTCAAATATAATTTCTGGTCCGTTTTATATTCACTTTGGTGATTGTCGACAGACAGGCTCGAATCTGACTTTACCAAAGCAAATATAGATCGAGTCAGATTATATTCAATAATAAATCGAGCCTGATCAATTTATTAGGGTTCGGGTGCACGTTAGTATTCAGGGAAATGCATAAAGGTCCTTATGAGTTCTCTTTTATCAAAACTACCTCTAATTGTAATTTGTGAGCCTTCTGATATTGACTTATAAGCGCATTTAGAGGCACATTTATCGATAAAAGAGAGTTCAAAGTAGGGTCACAGTATCTCACAACACATACATATATATATATATATATATATATATATATATATTTATATATATTTATACACATACATTTATATATTTATATACATACATATATATATATATATTTTTTTTTATATGCCTCGAGAAAACTCTCGGAAGAAAGCTCAGCGAACTCGTCGCTGTCGCGGCGAGCTCCAAGAGCAGACACGAGATTTATTTAAAATTCGACGCCGGTCGAACCTCGCGCCAAAGGGACGAGGCGTTGTTCAAAGAACGCGAACGGAAGCTACCGTGCGCCCAGGATGGAATTGTAAATCAAGCTGAGGAGAGAGAGAAAGAAAAAGGGAAAGGATGAAAGAAAGAGAGAGTAAGAGGGAGAGATCCTTGATCCTTTGCGCGTCGCACTTAGAACACGGTGACGTACGCGCGCACTTAAGCGCCTACTTAGGAGACTGTTCTTTTCCGGGGCCGACCTGGGGAGAATGCTCCGACGGTGTCGCAACTCTTATCTACGGTGAAATTTAAATTCAAACTTGACACGCGCACGTGTGTACCTGGTAGGTAATGCAAGTGAGAACGTGTGTGTGTGTGTACGCGCATCTCTCAGACCGCTCCGCAGCCTCTTCTCGCGTAGGAGGTCGGCCAAGGTGGGCGGATTGTCGGTCGGCTATCGGAAATATTTTCCAACGCCGAGAATTTATCGGGCGTCTGCCCGGAAATATTTGAAAATTCCTTCGACGACGAGGGGATAAAAGGGAGAAGGAGAGAGAGGAAGAGAGGCTGAGGGAAAGTGGGACGAGACGGAGGCGCACTCGGAGGGAGGCTACAAAATTTTTCACACCTTAATTAATTCCGCGAGAGGCGGGATTTCCAGGTTCACGGCGAGGTGAGAGCTCGCGATCGATAATACGTACCGCGGCGTTTATCCGCGGCGGCCACAATAAAGTCGCGTTAGCCCTCATCGCGTTCTCATCGGCACGACCTTAGTTCTGAGATTCGCAAAATCGTAGGATGACAAGCACACGGCACTATGTTAAAATTAAATATTATATAAAATAAAACACACACGAGGAAAATAATGTCATAAATAAAATTATGAAGAAAATAGAAAAGTCGCGCGAAGAAGCTCGAGACTTCCCGAGTCGAAATTTTCATCTTGCTTTCAATCTCACTATGCCATTCAATATCTACTTTGACGCTAAAGAAAATGAAAAGGAAAATTTCGAACATCATCGACAAAGTTAAAATAAGACTAAATTGTATCATTAGAGTTAAATCTGCTTTGCCAACTTAACTCCTATTGCGTTGTAGAATTTAAGATTTAACATAGGACCAAAATTTTTGACTCGGGTTCTTCAAAAGGAGTAAATTTAAAAAAAGATATAATTTCTCTCCCCTCGTCCCCTTTAATGCTCACGAAATGTTCGGAAAAATTTTGGCGGTTCTAATCGGCGATCTTCGCGGAATGAAGAGAAACCGGAGGGTCTCGATTGTCGCGAACATATCATCCCTTGTAATATAAGGGTGGCGGAATAGATTACGACCCTTCACCCTCGTGGGTGCTTTCCGCTCTCTCTCTCCCTCTTCCACCGAAGAATGGTCGACGACGCGCTCCCTTATTGCGGGGACCACGAGTTTATTGCGAGCGACCGTGCGACGCGGGGTCGTGTCGATTTATGCGGGCGCATATATACAAAACGTCACCGCGTATAATATACACCACGGACGATTATCCCCATTAAAGTACCGACATCTGCATTTATTCGCGCTTACATTCTCGCCGTCCGTCTACCACTCCCGGAAAATTTTGCGAACGCTACCCGAGTGAATCACGATTGACACGCGACACGACGCCGAAAGAGAAGAAGAGGAAGAAAGAGAGCGAGGAAACGATTTGAATGATTTTTAACCGCGATGGAGAGCCAACGAGACGCGCGAGTTCGTCGTCGTGTTTCGCGGAGGTTTTACTTTCGCGCGAACGCGAGAATAAACGCGGAGAACGGCGTGGATCGATAAATCCACAATGAGAGTACTAGCCCGGCTGACGATCCTGAAGCATCCTCTTGGAATCACACTTGTTGCTCTCGGCACCCTCGATCCAGAAGGTCGACCCTCCGAGAGACTGCACTTTTATCGAACGAAAGGTCGGGTATTAAAAGAATTTACGAAGCAATCTTCGGTCTCGGTCGTCGCGAGCTCGAATGACGATTTCGTTACGAGCTCGAGCGAGGGGTCGGTTCGTTAACTGCGGGTTATCGCGGGACGGAGCGGGAGGGGGTAGTGTTACTTCCCTAATTTTCGATCGTGGGGCGTTACGTCTGCCTCCGGGAGATAACATCGAAAACATGACACGATAAATCACGCTTCCACAAATAAAAGGTTTAAGTGCTTTAGTCATTTGTGTACATAATGAGATTGGAATAATACCAGGCGTATTCATTTATAACAAATAGGCGACGCGTGAATAATTGAGACGAGCGGCGTTCGAAAGCAAAATACTTGAGCAAACGACTCGCTCGACTTAAGTCTTTATTGTATCACATCACATTACACTACCGAACAATTGTTCAATTTTGATCGTCTCAAAACACATTGATCATGCGCGAGATATCTTTTCCCGAAGAGATTCTTCGAATTAGATAAAAAAAAAACGAAGCTCACAAAATATCCTTCGTATACTTGCAGGAAAAAAATTCAATTCGACGGTAACATCGAATTAGGTCTGACGTCTTCGCCAGCAACCGACAACACTTCATACATAATTTAAGTAAACGCGAAGAGAGAGAGAGAGAGAGAGAGAGAGAGAGAGAGAGAGAGAGAGAGAGAGAGAGACGAAGATAAAGAGCGAGAGTGTACGCGACTCGAGGTCTATTTGCTACCATCGTATTTTATTCTGACTTCAATCTTGCGAACTCGTACGTGTGCTCCCACGCGAAGGGCCGGAGATGAATACATAGGGTGGTTTCTGGAATGGCAAATACGTTTTGCTCCCCTCCGAGCTATTGGCTCTTATCGCGGTCCCCGACTGGATTGTTTCGCCGGGAAAAGAAGTGGAACAAATTACTATCATTCGCAGCACTCTCTCTCTCTTTCTTTCTCCTTTCCTCCCTCATTCGCTTTATTCTTGCTCCATTTCGCCCCGTTATGGAGACCAAGCATTAGTTAACGTTTGAAGGGTCCTCCCTTTGCAGGAGAAAAAAAAAGTATCGGAAACGTCGAATTTATCAGACGTGACGCATAAAAAATGTCATTCGACGGAGCGTCGTGTAATTGATGTGATCGGAAAAGACGTAAAAGTATATTCTTTTTAATCCTCTTGACAAGTAGAAACTATTGCAATCATATAATGTTGTCCACATTTCTTAACAAATTTCGATAAAGTCCTTTATATGGAATACAGTAAAAAACAATAGTTTTTTAATTAAAATATAAATTCATGTTAGATTTTCATACTAAAATATTAATTAATTCATAAAAACCTTACTCTCTTAAAATGAATCAGTGAAACATCACTGAAAACAGTGAATATACACTGATTTGCAGTTATAAGTGTTGCACTGAAAGTGCTCAGTGCTATATTTATAACTGATATAGTGACTATTCACTGATTCACTTTAAAAAAGTATAATGTTATTCCAAGTCGAAATTTTGATTCTATATTAATGATGAAAATTTTTCATGGAGTCCGACGACTCCAGATACTTAATAGAGTATTTAATAACTCATTATCTCAATATTCTATTTGCATTTGATCTTTATTGTTAATTTAAAAAAACAGTGTGCTGATTATGTAACTTACTCACACAGCAGATAGAGTATATGCTATAAGCAGATATTAAATAATTAATATAATAATTATCTAAATAAAACAATAAACATTTTACCTTCATCTAATCTTTTGTGTTTTCTTTTCATTCCTTGGAAATTAGGATTTGGATATCCTGAGGAAGTGAGGGGGGAGGATAAAGACAGTTGTGTAAACATCACGGGATTTAAATGCAACTTCACTATAACGGCAATAATAGGAGTAAAAAAGCTGGATAGGTTTTTAGCTATTCAGAAATTATTATTAGATGTAAACCTCAACACTCATGAGACTCTTATGCCGGTACTTATAGTGGCAAATTTTTTGCGATCTTTGATCGATTTAATTGATAACTAATTGCATATTGGATCGTTAATAAGCTGTTTAGATTGATATTTCTTGTTGCACAAGAGAAGAATAAATAAGATTGATGAGCAATAATCAGATTTACGAAGATATAATTGTTATTTATTAAATAATGGTCCGCACTATGAGTGCCGGCTTTAAAATAGATTCTGAATTTCGACTCGGGTATCCTTTTATTCGCGGTAAATTCGTCAAACGTCTGTCAAAATCGGAAAAATTCGTTATAACGAACGGTTCGACACACCTAAGAACACATGATGTGCTCACGAGTGGGTCTTGATGTCCTATATCCTCCGTCCTAGCTTCCCGACCCAGCATCCTCGTTTGCAGCTATTCCGTCGTGATATTCTGGATACGCACTAGCACTGACACTGACACTCGCGTAGATACGAATCGATCGGATAATCGTATGTTAATGAACGCAATGTCGACCGATAAAGTGTCTCAAAGGTTGACGTAATATTTGAATCAACTGACAAGAATTGAACGTACCCAGCCCGCGTCGCGATATGTGTATGTTGCTCGTCGGTTCGATACATAATGACGCGGACACGGAAAAGTACTCGACGCACGAGCATACCAAAACAATGGGCAAAAAGGGCTACGTCATCTCCCATCAATAGCCAAGTGTGGTCTCCCCACCGCTGAACATGACCGAGTGATCACAACAATCAACGTTCCCAAAACATCGACGACGAGTCGAAGTTGTCAGGGCGGTACGTATCGTAAGTGTCGCCCGTGGCACTCGACCATTGTCGTCGAGTAACGTGGCGACGTTAATTAACGCAGTTTTCGATTGATTCGTACTATCGTTTGGTATCATTGAGTATCTGGCCACGAGATGTTGATCAGGATGACTGATTGATAAAGATGCAGCAGAGGACACAGAATGAGATGACAGTCGGCGACGAGATTTTTAACTCTTTTCCATCACCTCTTTTGAATCATTACATTTTGTTGAAATTTTCAACGCGACCAAAAAACATATTAAAGAGATTATGAGAAAGGAGAGCACTTTTGATTACCCATTAATCCCATTATCTATCCATATCAATTATTTTCGCTTGTCCTATACACCCTACTGCAGTTGAGTAAGTCAATGTATTGCTCATTGAAATGAAGAATGTGTATTAAATGCAGAGAGAGAGAGAGAGAGAGAGAGAGAGAGAGAGAGAGAGAGAGAGAGTATTGTGAAAATATCTATCTCTATCTATATATCTATCTTTTCATTTCTCTCAAATATTATATAATTATCGAACAAGTCTCCCTTCAAGCCTCAACATGAAGAAAACAGTAATAACCATTAAGTAAGTAACCATTTGAAAAAAAAAAGAAAGAGAGAGAGACTATTTATTTTGAATATATTTCATCAGACGCATATCTGTTTTCATTAATCGTTGTAGAGAGATGGGGAAGCTTCCTCTCGGGAATTCCATCGATTCAAATAAGCGTGTCCGATCGACTCAGCGAGAAAGAAGGTACCGCAAATACCTATGTTTTTCTCCCCACGGTGTTTGAAGCGGTAAAAGAACCGGAAGGATAATGATCGACCAGCAATCGCGAAAAAAGAAGCGGGAAGTAAGGAGAGCGCCGCGCGCGCGTTCATCGATTCATCTCCGACTACACCCTTTTTCTTCCGTCCCCGACTTCGCAGCGCGCCGCTCTTCTCCTCGATTTCCACTATTGGCAAAGCGATAACTCGGTACGTCGGCCATAAATCAAACTGCCAGAGTGTTTCACCTAACCTTTCGCGCGCACGGAGGAAGCTTCCTCCTCCGGCAGCTCCTTCATCCTGCAGCAAATGATCCACGACGGTTCGCTTTTTATTTAGAGTCGACGAGCTGTGCCGGGGAATGAATTCGCGTTCGCAAACAACACCCGTGTCGTCCGCGATCGGTGCCGCGAATTATTCACATCGCGGGATGCCCCAAAAACGTCCATTCTGATCCATTTCCTCTATTCTGATCGCGAATACCGCGGACGAATCCTCGGTGTTTCAACGTATCGGAGTCGCTCTTGCGATTATAAATTCAGATATCCCACCACAAGGAATTGTTTTGGAATACTGAGCATACCCAAAGATATTTAGCAAATAAAATAATATTTAGTGTAAATGTGCTAAAGACATATTTTTACTTACATCAAAACCGCGTAATTTTATACTGCGCGAAACAATTTCTCAAGTGAAAAAACCTTCTCGAGATCTTGGCTTTTCACGAAAGCAATCGTTTCTTCTGCTTGAATAAGGGAATTTTATAGATTGAAGTAAATATGTTGTCAATACCCATCGAATATTCTACATTTTGTAGGTATTTTTTCTGTCGGTGCACCCGAGATTTCTCGTCGACGATAAGATATCGTCGCTTCCTCTGCTTCTCATTCCACTTCTAACTATGAGAGAATAGTTTTATAACAAACGAGATGCAGCCAACGGCGCGCGTGCAAATCGTAAACACGAGCAAAACGCTCGCGCTCGTAAGTGATACTTTCGCGGTCGCGTCGTCCTGTGCGTGTGTGTGACTATTGCGCTTTAATTATACCGGTGTCAGCTAACCAGGTTAAGTCCAATATGCCGAGCGTTAATTAATGCACCGCGATGCACCGCGAGTCAAAGTACCGTTCGCCGGTAGCTAATGCCTGCTTTTTCCGCGCGCCCGCGCCGCTCGCAGCACACGCCGCACACGCTACGTGGAGAGCTGCACTTTGAACTTTGCGAGAACGTTAGCGCGGCATAAATTACCGTTTCCGATGTAAAAGGCCGTTTCGCGCGAATTCTCCGCGTAACTCGGCGTTATTGCCGCTGTGTGCGCGAGGTATCCGGTGTTCATGAAAAAAAAGAGGGAAGGAAAAGGAGAGAAAAAAAGGGGAAGAAAGGAAAGAAAAAAAGGGGGAAAAATATTCTAAGGAGAACAGCGACTCTCCCCTCTTTCTCTTGGCATGGCAGGAGAAGGAGGAAGAAGGAGAGACAGCGAGATGGAGCGTCGCAGTGTCGATAAAATAATAATAGCCACGAGAACGCGTCTCTCTCTTCACGGACCTCTCCCCTTCCGCGTTTTTCTTGTCTTTCCCGAGCCTCTTTCGTGTTCGTCCCGTTACATCGCGCGAGGTGACTTACCGCGACATCGAGCGTGTATCCCGACTTTACGATGTTTCTCTCCGTCATGAGCACCACTGAGACGCGCGCTGCTCCTCGTCGGTCGCCGCCGGAGAAGAGAGCGGAGAAAATGAGCGAGACCGGGAAGAAGAGAGGAGAGGAGAGGGGAGGCCGACGAGGTTGGAGCGAGGAGAAGGAACACGAGCACGGCGAAGAGTGACAGACGCTTGGTGGCGCGCGAGAGGGAGGGGAAGAGAGAGTTTAGGTTGGGATGCGCCAGGCCAGGCCAGGAAATGCACTTGACGCTGCGTCGTCGCGAAGGATGAGTCATCGGAGATACGGAAAACCGGTTCGCCTCGACTATAAAGCCCCGGCTCGCTCTCTGTGCCTCTCCGCTCTCAGCGCCGGTGTCTTTTCAGCCACTCTTTCGTCCCCGTCTCCCTTCGCCCTCCGCCGTCCCTCGTCCTCCTCCGGCTTCTCCTCCATCACTGCAGGCAGTCAGCACTTTTCTACCTGTTCCCCGTCCTTATCTCCCTCCCTCTAATTCGCATCCTCCTCTCTCCCCCTTTCATCGGGATCCTCGCAGGACCGAGGGAGAGATCCTCAATCGTCACTTTGTCGCGCCGAGCGAGGCACGTATCACGGCCTCGATTGTCGGAAAAACGTTGGGTGAAAAACAACGGGCTGGACGGGATTTTCAGATTCGCCACGAGGTTGAAAGACGGCGAATTCATTTTTCGGGACAAAGCACATCGCGGGAGAGGGCGATGTGTTTTCACTCGCACGCGCGATCGTTGAAATATAAATTTGACTAAAACGCGCGAAATATTACTCTCTCGGGCAAGAACCGCGCGCGTGCGTTTGACACTAAACGATACCGAATTTACGTGACTTGAAAAAGAACGAAAAAAAAAAATAAAAAAATAAATAACGCGACGTTGTGCTCGGCTCTCTGCGATTACAACAACAACGGTTGTCAATACTCGACGGACGTCACAGGTCGATAAGCTTTCGGCCTCCCCTGGCAAGGCCGTCGCGTCAGTTTCGAGTTCGGTACCTGTCGAAAACAAAGGCCGCGATTACAGCGCAAATGAGCCGGAAGCGACCATTTCACATCCGGCAAGGGGTCAAAACACATGCAGTCGCCGGCCGCCTCGTAATCGGATTATGACGGGACACGTCCCATACTGCTAATATAATGATCTCACAATGACGCGCAGGTGACGCATCTTAATATGAGATTTACGTGACCGTAAAATTGCGGTTCTGATTGAAAGAAACGCGCGTGAGCACGCTTCGGCACAATAGACGACGCCGCCTCGACGAAGAGAAGAAAAGGGAGAGAGATAGAGAGGAAGATATGGACGTTGACCGATTTCCAGCTGAGACAGGTTAAGACGACCACGACAAAACAGTAGCCGGCCGGGATACGGTTTGGCGACGAATCGTCGCCACGCATTTGTATCACATTGTTTCACGCAAGCCGCACGAGATACGCATTCGTCCGAGCTCGGTTTTCCCGTAAAAATGGCGTGAGATACGGTGTTTCTTACGTGACAGATCGGAGCGAAACGAGCGAGCGAGCGCATTCGTGAAATGCACGACGAACAATGATCACGGAATGTGGTGGTCTTCCTGCCCACGATAGCAGATACGGTCAGGTAAGATAAGGTCAGATAAGATAAGGTCAGGTCTTCTTTTTTTTCGATAAAGGCTGTTCTTTTCTTCTTTTTTTCTGATAAAGGTTATGATACCTCGCTATCTTTTTACAAAAACGTCGTACGGCGAAGGGACAGCGACGGTCAAGGGACATTTACTCCGAAATCTTCCCGCAACGAGATAACTGTACTTTTAACTTCGGAGACTACCTGAGAGACACCCCGAACCGAACATGATGAACGAGCCGACCTAAGTGAACATCAAATTCAACGTTAAAATTGACTTTTACGGATAAGGTGGCATGATAAACCTGCCGGCGTCATGCCCGATGAGTCAGGCGTGACGAAGCAAATTTTGGAAAAATAATCATGACGTACGACGTAGTCGTTTAATGGTTTCTCATTAGCCGTAGGACGACGACGACAAAAGTCGAGAACGCAAACTGACGCCTCTCTCTCAGGAATAACAAGATAAACACGAGGTACCGTGCCTTTCGCATCGCTAGTGTCCGTTTTTCTCCGGGTACCTATCTCCGGGGATTCGTAAAAGCACGAGCGAGGCAACGTCGAACGAACGCGCACGGACGGACGGACGGACTTGAGGGAAGCGTGTGGGAGAACACCAGGAAGAGAGAAAGCGCGTTACGAGCCGCTGCAGGCGTATAATGCGCTTAACCGCGGTAACGCTAACTGCAATCTGCAAGTGTCTTACTTTGTAATCGGCCGCCTCTTTCCCTCATTGCCGGCCGCGGTATCTCGTTGCACCACCGACGTACGTGGCTTTATGCTAATTTCGCGCAGCCCATTATCTACGCGCATTTTCGCGCGCGCGCGCGCGCTGATGCAATCCTTCACATGAAAACGACCATGAAACAAAGCTTAAAACTGTCCCCAAAATGGTGTCATTAGTAAATGAACCATGTGTCTCCGTTAAAAATACAGTTTAACGAGTAACGCGGTTTTGAAGGACAGAAGAGATCGTTGTTCCTTTTCCTTGTACCAAATTGCACGGAACATTGTGTAAAAGTGCACGGAGAGAATATTGTAGTAAAAATTGCGATACAATTTTAGTAGTAGTAATAAAATATAATAAACGTGAGATCATAAACATGATAATTTTTATTACATTTATGGTAATTTTCATTATATTGATGGTCACCTTTACTATGTCTCATTATAATTTTCATCATACTGCTAATCTATTCTCGGAGTACTAAAATTGTACTGTAATTTTTGTTACAATATTCTCTCGGTGTAATTAAAACTTTTGGACACTTGGTTAAATAGCTACCACAGGTCCACGCTATCGACCAGCTGCGTAAAAAAAATCAGTATCATCCGAATATCTCACACACTGAGAAATAAAAAATATCCAAGAGACAAAATACTAAATATTTACTCGATGGGGTACAAAATACGACACATTATTTATACAATATAAAATATACACGTAAATCTGGTTCTGCCAACCGGATTCTGATATCGAATCTGATTGGCAGAGCCAGACTTTCGTGTGGCAAACCATATCGTTTTTCCCTGTGTACGTTTCTTTAAAACCTTAACTTTTCACAAAGACAATTGTTTATTCCGTTCAAGCGAAAGAGTTTAGATTCGAATGAATAAGCTGTCAGTGCCCAACGAATAAATATTCTCTCTTTATCTTCCTCTCGATGTAGCACTCTATGCGAAGAGCGCGGAACTTTGAACTAATTTTCTCGTAACCGCACGGTTTTTTAATTCCCTCTTATCCTTCCGCGATACTTTCATCCGTCGACCCGTTCTTTCAAGCGTTTCCTTCCGTGTGAAAGCGACGCCTCCTCCGCTTTCGATCTCGATCGATTTAAAGAGTATCGTCCGCCTCGGGGTCTATTGCCCGCGGATCGTCACGATCTCCGGTTTAATGACATTTGCAAGGGCCGGGAGAAAAAGGTCAAGATGCAGCGATGTAATCGCTGCTTTCTTTCTCCCTCTCTTTCTCTATCTCTCTGTCTGTCTCTCCCTTTCTCGCGACGAGATTCGCGACGGTTCTTCGAGACAAGCTCTTCCCTCGCCTCCTGGTCGACGCGAATCGGTGCAGGAGAGGTACGGCCACTGTAAGCACCGCGAACAGCGATTTGTCCGGGGAACAATAGAAGGTCAGTGCATTTCAGGACGTTGCGCGACAGTGGCCGGTAACATGCACACACTTACACACTCGCCGGTTACGGCGTTTATGCAATCAGGTGCAGGCGGCCGCGCGCGAGAGAAAGGATTCTTGCACTTGGGGCTATTCACGTCGCCGCTACCGTATCGCGGATTTCTTATTGCGTGCCGCGGCGGTGATATTTCACGACAACGACCGTAATAACTTCCAATGGTATTTCATGCATTCTCTAAACACGCCCGATAAGTCTCTCTCTCTTTCTCTTTCTTTTTCTCTCTATCCACCTAGTGCGGAACGGTCGCGATGATCGGGCTCGGTACGCGCTCCTCCGTGAAACAATCACTCTGTGGAAATATTTTATCCGGTAATTCTCCGTGTCTCTATGAGCGGCACGCCGATCAGGACGCCTCTCCGTCGAGATCGTCGCTCGGATAAATCGAGAGACGCGCGATGAATGGGTATTTTGTAACCGACACGCGATCGTGTGATATAATCGCTGGGAGAGGCGCTAATCCGCGAGAATAATGCTGAATGATGTTGATCTTTTTTTGTTCTTCAATCACTTATTGTCATCAATCTGTTCGATCTCACGCCCAAAATTTGCGCACTTTTCGTCACGCCGATAATGATTTATTCGATACTTCGATACAAGCGCTGTCGCGACGACCTGGAAATCGTCCGTCGTCGGCGAAAAGTGAGCAGGAGGTGACTCGCGTCGCGTTCGCCGGTGGAATCGCGATTCCATCAATCAGCCGGCTTTTCATCTCGGCGAGATGAAAGCGAGCGCACGTGAGAATCGCGACGTGAGAGAGCCACTTCTACGAGCTCGCTCGATCCTCCCCGAGGTGGTTTATCCTCGCGTATCTGCATTCGCGGGGACGTTTTATTTCGTGCACTCCTACGAGTCGGAAAGACGGCGGCAGGAGGCTGGAGGAGACAGAGAAAGAGAGAGACAGTCGGAAATAGACGAGGACGAGAGGGGAGGAGAGGAGAGAGACGGTTGCTCTCCGATCGGGAGACAAAACAGCGACTATTTCTGGTTCGCTTAGCGAGAGAGAAGGAGACAGGGACGGCACACTCCGGCGACGACTACGATGTCGCGTCGCCACCGCGTGAACATTATTACCCGTTTAAATTGAACGCTCTCCTAACCGGCGACCGAAAGTCGCCGAAACCGTTCATATCCCGAGGAACTCTCGCCCGAGATCGACCGCTGTTCATAAATTTCGGCCGACAATAATAACCCGTTGGCAACCGCGGGACTTTTATAGCGCGCTTTCACTCTTTATAATAAAGCTTTGAAGGCTCGAAATAAAGGACACAGAAGACACAGTAGCTCTCCAGAATCGAAACGAAGGAGGAAAACAAGCGAGAGGTGAGAATAAAAAATTGTTGGGGCAACAAAAATTCCGCGCCCCGCTAATGGACTGTTATTCGGATACGCTCTTCAACTTTATAACGTTCGACGAGATTATGATCCGCGCGGGCAAATTAACCGGCCTGACGAGTCGATCTCGCTCGCAGCATGCTTAAACAATATGATAGCAGCGAGCAGGCGACCGAGTGAGACTGGAACGAGAGAGGGAAAGATCCTCATTACACGAGGACCCGCGCGATAAAGTCGCGACGCTAAAATGTCCCGTCTAGACCGTTTGGCACTTTAATACACAATTAAATGTATTCCAGCGCGACGAGATTACCCGGGCGCATTCGCCAGCCGTAAAACGACATCAGCGCGTGCGACTGTCAGTCCCTACGTTCGCACGCCGAAGAACGGGATCCTCGAAATGCAGTCCTCAGGGCACATGGACTGCCGTAACTGTAGACGTAAGACGTAAACCTGAGCTAAAGAACCAATCGGGATATCGCTTTAGGACTCTTCTAGCTAGAAGAAGATTGACACGATTGCATAAGTAGTATTCAACTGTAGCATGCGATTTATCGGTAGTTCTGTCTTCTTCCAGAATACACAAAAAACTATACTCATACGCACTCGTCGACGAGAACATAATAGGCGCTCCATTGAGAAAGCGAAAAAGAGATTACACGGACAGGTCGGCGGTGCGACCGTTCTTAGGGATTAAGAGCCACGTGAGTGAGCAAACGTTGACAAGAACCACGAAAAGATCGGACCGGTTCGTGTCTCACGCAGTTTCTGTAGTCACGACTGCTGAAAACTACCTATCCCCGTGTCTCTCTCCGGCAGCGGCAAGAATGCTCCGCACGAAATACGTGAGCTGATGAATGGAAATGACACTGTGGGGTATCGGTTCCGAGGGTATTATTTTATAATATTACACAAATGTGTATAGATGTGTATATGTTCCAATCTCGCGACCAAGTTCTGTTCGCGAAAAAATTTCACCCGAGCACGCCCGGCCGGGATTTCGTCTCGGGATTTCGTTTCAGAATTTTATCGAAACTATTTCTCACGTCCCGGGGAAGTGGTGCGATGGAGTGGCGGGTACGCGCGAACAACGGGACGACGTTAACATATTTTACGGAATTTATACGGGTTTTCATACTTGACGAGCACGTTCAGGAAAGAGACTTAATTTCTCTCCAGAGCAGGCCCGGCTTAATTTTAAATTCACGGAGCGCTTTTCGTCAAAGATTCACGAGAGATTTGCTCTTCAAAATACTCACATGATATTTCAGAGTTGCGCGGGACATAAATCTAAAATAAATTTGAGACATTCCCCCTTCGCTGGTGCCCCCCCCCCCCCCCCCC
>NW_022639456.1:810409-814515 GCF_010583005.1 Odontomachus brunneus | reverse complement strand
GTGCTCGATCGACTCACGCGGCGACACGAGGCAAAAGGATTATCGTTTTTCCTCCGCGTAGCAGCGGCGGCATCGAGAGCTCCCCGACAAAACGCAGGAATTTCGTGAGACCATGTCGCAGAAACGATAAACGGAATGCGGTTGCGCGCGTACCTCGACCCGGAATAGAAGACGGAACAAAGCTTTCATAATGGCGGAGGTCGTTGCAATTATGTGCATCGCGTGGCACGCGGAAAAAGTGCCGTCCGACCGATCGTAAATCTTAACGAGTCTGTGGGGATAATGATTTTCGAAGTCCATCGTGGGACGCAACTCACCCGGCGAACTTTCGCGACACGTAAGGTGCACGGTTTACCGAATCGTCTGAAGATCCTCGGATGAGTCGCTGGACGGCCACGTGGTCGCTTCGGTCACGCGGTTGTTCATCTCACTTTTGGAAGAGCACAGCTCTTCTGAAACATAATCTGGCGCTGGCGCGAGAGCCAGTGCCAGCGTCGTACGCGCGCGAGCCGGAACCTGATGTCACGACTTTAAACAGCTGTCCTCGCTAATAAGTCAACGATAGCGACATGAAATTAAAAGCAATGTCTTTGGCATGCTTCTGTGCCGTTCTTTCATCGCCCATTTCGAAAACTGGAGCGTCGCGATCAATTTAAGCACAGCGAGGCGAACAACGGCTAGGTCGCGTAAGCGCGCCTCTGACAACTAGCCCCGCACAGCGAGCCGGCCGACCAATGATCTCTAACCTCACACAATGGCCGCGACTGGTCAATGACAACAAACCCTGTGGCCGGTTCAATGTGCGGGATTAGTTGTCAGGGATGGCTTGTGCGGCCAGCTGTTCGTTCCTACAATCGATCACGATACTCAAATTTTCCAAATAAGCAATGATTTTCCTCGACAACCGCTGAGTCGAAATTTTGGTCCTATGTTAAAATGTCAGAATTTCGAATAGGTTAAATAGAATCAAAAGAAATTGATGTAGGAAATTGATTCGGAGTATCAAAATAACTTTGTTGAATGGAATAGTAAGGTTGAAAGTAGGATCAAAATTTCGACTCGGGTTCCCTTTGGACAATCCTCGTGGTCGGCTCGTAATAAGCGAAAGTTGAGTCGAAATTTTGATCCTACTTTCAGCCTCGCCATTCCATTCGACACGTATTTTGCGTGCGGGTTAATGCGTCAAAATTCGTGCGACAGATATGTAGATACATAGACATCGCGGAGCATGATACGGAAACGAGATTCGATGTGCCTTATCTATTGTTTCGGGCGATCTTGCGTGAACCGATAAAGCAGATTCCGAAATGACTCGTAAAAGCCGACCGCGGTGTTACGGGCCGATGCGACGGCGCAGCGTCGACGGCAGCTCGTACTTTGCGGCGCGGGTTTACAAATACGCGGATCAATTCCGGGCTTTATCGTCCCGGCTGGCGGCCGGGATTGGATTGAACGTTTCGTCCACTAAAGCTGAATGCGCGTGTGCGTGCGTGTACGTGTACGACGTGGCATGCCCGCGTAGGCACGCGACACGCACGCGAGCGGACGACTTGTCGATTAAATATTCGCGATGCATGTTGCGACAATATAATTCAGTTGCCACCGTCAGTGTGTGTCCTATTCTTCCTCTTCCTTCTCATCGATCGACCCGTATCGTCGACGAAACAACTATTCCCAGTCGAAATTTCGATTCTACTTTCGACCTCAATATTTCATTTGCCGCCGCCTATTTGGGATATTCATATCGACCTTTTTGGGTTATATTTAAATTATCAATTTCGCCGAGAAATTCTCTTTTGACAAGTGCCACTTTATGCGGCTTCTATCGTTTGGAGGCGCCAAGTAGGATTTCAGTTCCTTTATGTATTACATGTGCACAAATCCTTTAAAATACACAGGTGTTAGAAAGTTTAGATCCAAAGTAGGACTGACATTTTGAACTCGAGATAAATGAGTTGTCTACTCGCGCAGTTACGCGGAATTTAAAGACTCGCGGATTTATTATATCGCGCGGCGTGAAACACGGCGATCGCAACATTTCCCTCGGAAGCGACAGAATGTTCGATTGCGCGATTGCGAGAAAATAACTCGAGAAAAACGCATCTGGGACGTTGTTGAAAAAAAAAGGAAAAAACTGTACCGGAAATCGACTTTTCAGGGAGATCTATGTCTGGCGGGATGAATACACTCCGCCCGTCAATTTTGTGCGGTCTAAATTCGCTGGATGACACCACCGCCATCGGTATTCATAGACGCGTATTTTAGCTGCTCGATAAAGAGAAGCTTCACAATCCTGATTGCTGCCATCACGATCAACAACTCATTCGGAATAATTCAAGCGAGCGAGCGAGCTTCTCGCGACAGTTTCGCATCGAATGCGGTATCATAACGCGTTTTAAATCGTGAATACGTTCTGAACGAAATTATTTCCGCGGCCGTGCGATTCCACAAAATGTCGTCTTATAAATATTTGATCAAACCTTATTCCCAATCTCTCTTATAATATATAAATCCATTCCCCGTCTTTCTCCCGGATAGGATTCTATCTTGGCTCTCTTTCGGTAACTTTAGTTCGGTTGCAGAAAAGATCTATAATTAAACGTCGCGGTTAAAATTACGCTAATGACAAGCCTTAGACCGCGAATTTAATTATAAATCTTTCCACTGCGAAGCGCGAGCTCGAGTTAGCCGGAGAGACGACGATTAAAATTAGTCTCTCTCCTCAATCGACGGTATTCGAAAGAGCAGAAACCGTCTGTCACAAAATTGCCACTTCACGTTCGAGCAACGCACTCTCGACTTATCGAGAGTCCGTAACCAATTCATTTTCTCCGCGCGACCCACTTTGCGCCACTGCTCTCCGCCGGAGGAATCACATTTCTCCACCTTCGCCTCGTGTTTCGCAGGATGTGCGAGCACTCTTTTTACCCTCGATAAAAAAGAGAAACATGAATCCTCGGAGAGTTCTGTTTGCACGCGTCTCACATGCGTACCTTTAATATTTCTTTCGCGTTTATAGTCGAACCCGATGCCCGGCCTGATATATCAGGTCATATTGGATTTATGAAGCCTCGTTATAACGGTAGAATACTGAGTTTTTCTAGACAGGGAATCATACGGCACGCTGGACGCGCTCGAACGGAAAACGCCGCGGGATTTACATGACTATCAAATCGGGCCGAGTTGCGACATCGCGGTGTCGCTGATACAAGACGGCTACAACTTCAACGTAGGATAAGAATCGCGCGGCCATAAAGCGTAACCACAGCCACCGTTCATTCGTCTCTTGGCCCGTCCGCATTTCTTCGTCTTCATTTAAGCGCGTGTTTTAATCGCGAGAACGCAATTAGAGACTCAACGTTAATTTTTACGCCGGCCACCATGTCACTATCATGGTCCGGCGATTACGCGTGAGCTCCTCCTCCTCCTCCTCCTCCTCCTCCTCCTCCTGGGATATTACATGTCTTTCGGTTCGCAACACGCAATGTGAAGCGCACAATGCGCGAATAACTTTCGAGACCGCATAATTTCGAGTCAGTCGCGGCAAGGGAACGTAAACTGACCGTAAAAACGTTCATTTTAATCAAAAATTATTCTTCTGCGCGATTTTCTACGGAACATGTAACACTGTGAGGCATCAACACAGCTACTTCTGAATGACATTATCCCGCGACGATCTTGATAAATGATTATTTCCATAATTTTTATGCGATGTGTGAAAATATCCTGAAAGATCCCAAAGGAGAACCACGATATTTCTTGTTAAACCTCGAAGAGGTCTTCTCTAAGTGTAATACGACTTTGAGTATTGAACATTTATAGAAAACAAAATCTAATTTTAGTGATTTTATAATAACCCAACTCTCGTCGGAGAGATGATGTTTCCAGACACGGAGTAGTAGTTTACGTCGTTGCCGTGCGGATTTCTCGAGGCCGGTCCGTCCCTGAGACGGTGGTTCGCGTTCGCGGCACGCAAAGCCACGTGGAGAGCCGACAAAGGTGCCTTATCGCGACTAATTTATACTTTAAGAGCGACTACCGCGGCGTGTCGTACGAGGAACGTGGAAAAGTATCGCGAAACTTGGCGCATAAATTCTCCGGGGGTT
>NW_022639456.1:792965-810304 GCF_010583005.1 Odontomachus brunneus | reverse complement strand
GGGGGGGGGGGGGGGGCAGCAGAAGACAGCAGGAGAAAGGGGGAGCGGGGAGAAAGAGAGAGATAGAGATTTATCAAAATTCCAGGCAACAATAAAGGGATCGCCGGGGTGGAGCGAGGGGTATGCGTTTCCGTAATCGCACGCGGTACGACGGCGTCATCGTCGTCGTCGTCGAGAAATTCAAGAACTCGACGGAGCAAGATTGACGACGCAGAAGTCCCCTTATCGAATTGTGTAAACGTTTAACGCTCGTTAACTGGAAAACGTGACTCGCACACGCGCGAGTTAAATCGTAGAAGCCGCCTTTCGGGAGAGGTGAGACTTTTCTGTGTATCGGCCACCGCACGCAATAATAACGATAATACGGCGTTAGCAATTATTGGCGATTATCGTCGCGGATTTATTAGCCGCCCGAGGAGCCGTCCCTCCCCGAGACTCTCGCGTGTTCGCGCGATCACACTCTAAATATTACACCGTCCGTCCCGGATGACGATGAGAGACTGCAAAGGTATCGCGTGAACGTCGTGACACGAATGGTGGCAACCTCTCCGTGCGATTCTTCAAGGCATTCGCGGAGTGTCGCACGTTACTCGCGCTATCTCTCGTTTATACCCAGACAGACAGATAATTAGACTCAACAGCGACTTTATTAGTCAATCTATACGAGTCTCTCGCGAGAGTTTCGTATGGCACTCATATATTTATCACAGAATAACGAAAGAAATATGAAAAAAATTGTCAAAATTTACTAAAAACGATGTAATGTAAAATGTGAAAATCTGAGTGTAACTTTACTGCATCGATATAGCTTATACTTAAGAACTTATACGGAGAAAAAAATTAGTTAATTTAACTAAAATAACAATTACTTTTGATTTAAATCATATTTTTTATTGTTTTAACACGAAAATGATAGTAGTAATATAAGGTAAAGTTATTATCCCTAATATTACCTTATTACCAATATTTTTGACCATAATTTAGTAATTACTTCTCCATGTGATTATAGATACTAGACATTTTTTCCCAGTGTACATTATTGATGTAAATTGAATAATTAATTCAATACATTTCGTTTTCAAAAATGTGATAAAAAGAGAAAGTTTCCAACGTGAATCGTCTCGCGTCGCGATAATCATGAGAGTCTATCTGTGTATACAAGATAAGGATGATTTATCCTCGATCTCGACTTTGAAGCACACTTTTCCCTGGGTCAGTCGCGTTTTACGCGTGCGTGGTGTATACAAACGGGTGAAAGGAAGCGATGAGGTGCCCGCGTGATAGAACGCACCGTACGTAGATTTTAATCGGCCTCGTGGCAAATTGTATTACGAAATAGCCGGTCGTTTAGGAGTACAAAAGCCGCGGGCGCGTGTATACACAACACCGTAGTCTTTTCATCGTCAAACCAGACAAAAAAGAATTATCTCTCTCGCATCTTCCACCGGCTTTCCCGTGCAATGCGCCTTTGCGCAATTCGCCGAAGTCGCGATATAAATCATAGCGTTGGATCGCGTAGGCTGGCAGCAGCAACAGCAGTAGGAACGCGCGCGCGCTTGAATGCACATAACTGCATTTTGCGGGCTTTTTCCGCGGTGCCTACGTGTTTACGTAATGACGTCTCGAACAGAAGTACATGCGGCCCGCCCGAACGGCGTGAATAATGCCCTCGGACGAGGAACGCGGAATGAATTAGTCCGTGAGACAATAAATTAGCGGATAGCGCGGCTAACGATTTCCTAGTCGAGAAATGACACCAGAGAGAAGGAACGAGTTGCGCCCCGCTCTTGAGACTCGTTCCGGAGAACTCGCTGTTGCCCCGCGGTTCTAAAGCGCAAGCACCTCGTCACACGTGTGACCTTTTTAAAACGCGCGTCACCTTTGAAAAATGCACCTTGGGGTAATCTCTTTTTACGCGACGTACTTGGGTTTTATGTGTATATGATTGTAGAGAGAGAGATCCTGTTTCTTTCGCTCATTAGTTGGAGAAATCAAGACAATGTATTGCTCTGGGCTTCATGAACTTTTGACATACAATCGGAGATACACACAGAAAAATATATATCGCATTCGAGTGTCACTTGTTTCAGGTATTTTGTAAGTTTATACACATATCTGCAAATCTCTATCACAAGATTCGGCATAAGCATAAAAAATTTATTCAAGATATATTCCGAATACTAACAAGTTTAGCGTTTTTCGACCAAGAATTATTAAATTAAAATAAAAATTCTTCTTCTGAATACATGATAATGAGCTTTTCCGAAATTTGCGATAAATATATTTGAAGATTATCAAGAAAATATTCCATATATGTATGTTCCATATATATATATATATATATGTTGAAGAGAGAAGCATTACTCAAAAGAAGGAAAGCAAAGCGAGCAACAAGCTTTCCTTAGCAGCAGCGTGATATTTTTCTGCGTGTAGCGTCAACGTGTCGATCTGTTATCGAAGAGACTGAAAGAGAACGTGGCAAATCGATTGCGCGTCGCTATTCACGAATCACCGCGTAATATTCGTCCGCGATATTCGGCCGTGATAAACGCAAATCGATAATTTCGCGGGGGAAATAAACGAACGAGAAGCAGATGGACGGGCAGACAGACAGTGAGAAAAAGAGGAGGCATGAAGATTAAAACAGTATATCTACCGGCAGGCCGACGGAGACCTGCACAAACGCGATTTCATTATTCATACGTAACCTGGTATCGCACCCGTCGAACGCATAAACGCAACGCCGCTTGCACGTACGTGTCCGTGCACGACGGTGTAAAAAAACGCACTGGACAATGTGATGAACTTACCTGAAACAAAGAAAAGACAAAGCTCATGAGTGACATTGACATTCGTGAATAGCTTATATATTTCTATCTACATCCACATAATTAACGATAGCCGCGCGTGCCTCGCCGCGGTACGTGCTTATCGTGCGTCTCCTGACTGATCATTCGCGGAACTACACTGAGAGAAAAATACTTAATGATGTATCTGTGGAATAAAGTTCATTTCTGGGAAACAAAATTTATTTCTTTATACCTCACGAGTAAATTTCCAAGTGTTTTTTCTCAGTATACGTTGTAGATATAGAAAGTAAGAATAGGCCGAATGTGTCCTATACTTGGTAGTGACGATTAGACAGAAAACAAATAGCCGTATAGTTTTCTCTCTCTGACTAGGAAAGAGTGAGAAAGAAAGATACATGGCACCTATCTTCCTTTCCCTTCCGTTTCTTTCTACCTGAACTTCAGGTTTCGCGTCTCATGCTCAGTCTATTCTTACCATGTCTATGGCGACAAACAAACGAGGGAAAATGCGCGCATTTCAGGAATCGCGTCGATTTATTAATCGCGCGCGCGGTGGCTCGCGAGAAGGAAAAGTTCCTCTCGTCTGAACCTGGGGATCCCTCTCCTCGAGTCTCGCTTAATTGCAAATTAAAATCGATCGGCGGAGGTACATCGCCGTCGGTGTCCTTAAAGTATCGGATCCTTAGATACGCTTCGAGTGACTAATCGTGTTTTTCCGAGCACCGACGCGGCGATGCGCCTTCGATCTGTGTAAAGGCGATCGATTGCGTCTCGCGGAGAGCGAAAGCTCCGAGAAATCCCCTCTGCCGGCCGATTAATGAAAGAAGCCGCCAATTCGGATCGACGTAATACATACAAACACACATACATGCAAACACACACGCCTTTCCGTTATTTCTCGCGACGCCCACGCTTGGCTGCTGGCCAGAGAGCAACCAGAGAGATCCTGCTCCGCCGAATCGAAAATAATCGCGCTTATCCCTTCTTCTCTTGACTTCACGGGCTGATAGATCCGAGCTAACCGATAGATACTCGCCTGATAGATTGCCGACGCGAAGAGCGAGGAAAAGAAGCTTAATTAGATCGCACTAACGTGGGGAGAGATTCTTCTTTTTTTTTTAACCAACGCGCAAAGGCTTTCCTTGGATGCCTCATCGTTTCGCGTCTAAAGAAAGAAAAAGAAGGTATGTTATACGCAATATCTTAAACTAATTTGTCAAGCCTAATAATATACCTTTCGGTATCTAATAAGATTCGTGCTCAAACTTGTATTATTTAATCTCTTTAATGGCGATTCCAAGTGAAAGCCTCTTTTTATGTCATATTGTGTAACTTACAAGTAAACCTACTCAAAAGGTACACTCCGATTTCTTTCGAATTTAGCATAAACATTTTGGCCCACTTTGAGTTTCACGGACAGTTTATAGCTTTTTAATGTTCTCCTATCATCAACAAGTGTCATCAAAAATGTATAAGAAATAAAATTAAATACAAGATATAGTTAAATAATTTTAACAAAATCGGTATAGCTGAGACACGAACTATTCTAAATTTCTTTAGCCGAGATTCCAACCGAAATATTTGAAATCTGTGCTAAATTAGTCAAAAATGATTCGAATCTCGACCAAACAGATTTAACCGAGGAATTATTTGTATAAATAATTTTGTTCAACGTTTTACATGTTTTGTTTGAACATTTTATTATTTATACAAATAATTTTACATATTTGACTTTATATTCATAATCAACAAACCAAAAACTCCTATATCTTGTATTCAATTTTATTTCTTATGCATTTTTGTTGCACTTGATGATAGGAGTGAGAACATTAGAAAGCTATAAACTGGCCGTGAAACTCAAAGTGGGCCAAAATAAAAAAATATGATCTAATATTTTTTGTACTTTTATATTTATGCCAAATTAGAAAGAAATCGGAGTGTAACTTTCAGGTAGATTTACTTGTTAGCATGTCTTCCAAAATGTGTGCACACGAGTGAATTCAAATTTTGTAATGTCACTCGCCCGTTTTACGTGCTTTCGCAATGACAAAGTCGAAATCGAGTGAACGTACACATACATTTACTGAACTCTTGAGACATGCGTGTGAAATATTACGAGAATTCGAGTTACGCGGTTTCGTGCGCGGAGATCGGGCGATAACTTTGCGCAATCTTATCGCATCGTTATCAAGGAAATGCGCGAGGGATTGCGAGGCTGTATTAATTTATCGCCTGTTCATTTTGTAAATAAAATCGACGAGAGATCGTTATTATCGCGACCCGGCGATCCTTGCATTCGTGTTGCATAATGAATTGCAGAACGTTCGGGCACACGCGAGCATCAGGAGCGACACGGGACTAAGCTGTGAAAGAGAAGAAGTAAACTTTCGGGTAGTATTTCACTTTGGTGTCTATGATTACGATATCATAATATCGTTGTCGTTATTCTTTAAGCAATGTGCGTCTCCTCCAAATGTCGCGCAGACCCAACCGAAATTTTAGAACGGGACGAATTAACCCGAGTCAAGATTTTGGCCCTATATTAAACCTTGAATTCTACAAGTAAGCAGCTAAGTTAGCAAAGTAAATTTAATTTTAATAATACAATTTACTCCTACTTTGATGATGTCCAAAATTTTCGCTTTCTTTAGCGTGAAAATAAGTGTTGAATGGAATAGTGAGGCTGAAAGTAGGATCAAAATTTCGACTCGGGAACGTTAACTAACGTATGCGGAAACGACTCTAAATCATTCTAGACGCTCGAAATTGCGCGCGACGTTCTCGACGCTTCCGTCGCGTTCTTCTTGGCGAACCATGAGCGGGCACACAACTTTTAGATCGCGCACACCGTCACGCGATTATTCGCAATCACCAGGCGGCTTGAGCGATCGAGCGACAGCCGGCGAAGATATCCCTCCGTCTGGCGATTCGCAGGCAGGCAGACAGACAAGCAGGCACAGGCAGGCAGGCAGGCAGGCAGGCAGGCAGGCAGGCAGGCAAGCAGGCAGGTAGGTAGGCGTCGAGTGTGGGCGAGCGAGCGTGTGGCCTGTCCGCCGATTTAAATATTTAACTCCGCTTAAACGCCGGAGCGAGGAGCACCGCCGCCATTATTCGCGAGTAATAATTCCCGTCGGCGGGTAAACGCGGCCGGGAAAATTAGCCGGCCGTGAATCATTCACCGTACCGGAAACCGCTCTCTCGAATTTTTAGCGACGCGCCGGGTGTGCGAAAAGACGGCAAGAAGAACGAGCAGGAGGAGAAGAGGAGCAACTTCGCGCATGTCTCGATGAATAATTGAGATGGTCGCTGGTGAATTCTATTAGGACGAAGAGGAAAAATGCCGAGGCGAAATTCAAACGCGCCAAGTCGGCGGGTTACGTCGTACTTTTCCGATCCGGGCCGGATTCAAGTCGCGGAAACCCCGAGGAGAATAAGAGAGGGATCGTGTGATGATTCACCTCGCACGTGTCGCAACTTCCTCGAGAAGGATGAGAGAGAGAGAGAGAGAGAGAGAGGGAGAGGGAAAGCTGATCTCACAGGCACGTCATGACAAATTTCTACCGGTATAGATTTCAGATATCACAGCTGTGTCAACACATTAAATTAGCATTAACGAACTCTCTCGAAGGAACTAAATGCGTGCCGCTGTACTCTAACTGCGCGTTACGAAATCCACCGAGCCATTGACTTCTTAAAAATCCTGACTCACGATCGACCTGTGTTTCGCTCGACCTGACGACGGTAGCCGGAACGCTATGGAGAAATTACGACTGTCGTCGACCTTGGGAACGACGCGATCGACCGCTCGACTCGGGTCCGCGCGAATTTCGAAATATCCCATGACGATTCAGAAAAGGGGAAAGAGAGAGAGAGAGAGAGAAGAGAGAGCGAGCGAGCGAGCGAGCGAGAGAGAGAGAGAGAGAGAGAGAGAGAGAGATATCCGTCACGATCACTCCTCCGACCTTCCGCAGTCGTCGTCAGCCAGGTAGACGCCGAGTCGCCGCCGAATCACGTCCTGCCGTTGCCTGTCGGAGACCGGCGGATAATTGAAATTGCACGCGAGCCAAGAAACCGAGCTCGGTCGAGTCGACGACGTCGAGCGGAGAAGGCGAAAGATACCCCGGGAGTCGTTTCCGCCGCCCGCCCGCCCGCGCACGCTCCCGCCGCTCAAACCACTTGCCAAAGTTTCCCCACCATCGCAGAAACTCATTCATGGATCGCGAGCGTTTCGCTCTTATTGAGTCGCGACGACGTAACGCGCGGAAATATCGGCCGGCGATAAACGTCAGCGGTTGTAAACGGCGCAATTACGCCGCGCGAGAGACGAGGTCGCTTAAATTCAATGGGCCCTCTTTCTCCCTCGCGGTACCTTCGCGTGCTCGCCACTTAGCACGTAGGTTTTCGTACGTACGCACAGAAAAATACGTTGAGGAGAAAATAATTGTTAATCTAACTGAAATTGTAGTTACATTTCGCAACGAAATCTGCGGTACGCGAATTTATTATGCGCGTTACACCAAAATCCAACTCTGCGTTTATAACGATAAGATTAACGGCTTCCATGCGCTCTGCGCGATTACACTATCTGTGTTCGCAAAATGCATCCATAATAGTTGCTACTATTAATTGATCCCTTCAACGAGATTTTGTCGATTGCATGCTATACTTCTGATTGAATAATCGATTATAAGTGTAGCGTTTTAGTGAAGAATACGCTGATTACACTTCAGAGAACAATAAAAAGTAAGAGCAAACGCACTGGCAAACCATTGATCAATTACACTTGAATACTAATTAAGACTCGAATTACCGCTATTAGCATCCTTCTCCGCTCGAAACACTCGCAGAGAATCGACGAGCAAAAGATAATCCCTCGTTCGATTTTACGCGCGCGAAATCGCGCAGATCTTGACGGGTACAAGCTATAATTACGCGATGAACGCTACGTATGAGTCTCTCTCTCTCTCTCTCTCTCTTACTCACTCACTCACTCACTTATCCACGTGGAAGGTCTTTAAGGACTGGATGCGTGTCCGCTTTTATTTTGACAGCATTCTCTCTGAACGCGTAAAACCGCCGCGCGATGTCGAGCCGCGCCTTTCAGCTGGAAGGCGCACCCGACTATTTTAGCCGCGAAATAATTCAGTCGAGGGTTCAGCTGGGAGAATCGCGAGCACGAGGGGACAAAAAAAGAGAAGGGACGCAGAAGAGAAAAAGGGAGAAAGAGAGAGAGAGAGAGAGAGAGAGAGAGAGAGAGAAAGACAGGCAGAAAGGGGGTAGGCACAGTGTGCGCCATGATATGTGGGTCCTAAAGATAGAGCACCCGAAACAACCGTAAACCTTTTTATTTCGCCCGCTGACGTTGCCGCGGAGAGAGAGCTGCGGCTCTCCTCGTGTGTTTCCCGCCCGTGTGAACGGCGCGGCTCTTTCTCTCTCTCTCTCCCCCTCCTACATTCTCTTTTTCTCTGTCTGCCCTTTTTTGCAATAGAGAGGAAAAAGTCCCCTCTCCGGAGATTACGCTTTTACTGGCAGAGCGCGTCGTCGCGGTGCATTATGCTATAATTCGCGGCGTTTCGTAATTTCAGCGAGCGTGCGCTCGGCTCGGCTCGCTCGTTCGTGTTATTCTCTCGCCGTTATGACGCACCCTCGCTCTCTATTCCGGACAATTAGCGCGGTAACTTAACACAGCGGCTTCGAATATGACTTTAATTACGAGTGAGTCGAAATTATTCGATTGAACCCGGCCAGCGATACTCAAAGGAGGGCCAATTATCCGTCGTTAATTGCTCCTCGTTACGTTAACAAAGACTCCGCAATTAGGCATGCTCATTGGTGTCGATAAACATGTAGTGTAAAAGAGAAAGGGAAAAGATTCACAAGAGTAAAACATCGCAGGGCAAATAGGAATTTTATCAATAAAAGCGAACGGGATTAATTTAACAGTCCCGAGGTAAAAGTGCTTCCGCCCACTGGAACTTATTCGAATCCGTAGTTTTATAAGATTCATTACAACGGTTACTTTTGTAGAAAGCTCTCTTAATTGCCGGCTGTAGCAATTAACGGACGAGAGGTCTCGTAATCGCCACGGCCGATCGAGGTATCGACGAACTTCCGTTAACTTATCTATCGCGTTAAGACGCACGGTCCGTTAGCGAGGAAATTTCTTCATCTACCGGAGTCGTGCGCTCGTAAGTCTCATTCGCGACCGACTTTACGACGGCGGAGTCGTCGGGACGAATTCGACGCGAATCTCTCTCCCGGGAAAACTTTACAAAGAAGATCCATTTGCTATTGATTCGATCAATTAACAGAAGGAGGTTTAAGGATGGAGAAGCGAATTCGCGATAATTACCACTTGTCTCGTTTGTCGAAGGGACAACTTGCCCCCCGTACGTTCAGTTACTAAGAGGTTTGCACGCTTTTTAACGAGTGAAGTAATCGCGATTATGACGAGAGAGCCGAAGTGGTGATACAAAGTGCGACAATTGTAAGACTTGGAAAAAGGAATTTTGTCTTATATATATATATATATAAATTAAGAGAGTATTGTTTCGAGAAATAATTTGTATGTGCTTGAAACCAATTACTGCGCGCCTGTACGTGTCAGCAGTGGCTTTCGACAACTTGAAGTGTTGCGTTCGATACAAAGTGTGCAAAAAACCGTTCAACAATCGAGCTTATATACTTTGGTAATACACAGGGCTTCAATAATGCCCTCCATTTTCGGCCAGAGTATTTTGCGCATCGTGCCCACATATTTGTTGTATCACGATTGATGGTTTTGAGAGAAATCGGTCATACTGAAAGCAGCGGTAATAGTGCATTTACCATATTTAATGTGACCAGATCCTTTTGAAAAGCATTAGTCATGATGCAAAAATATGTAAATACAATGATCTGAAATAATATCTGGTAGCCGGAGCGGGCAGGCATTATTGGAGTCGAAATTTTCCGAATATATTGCGTTTTGATTCGAGAGCGAGGAGTACTGCGGAAATGCCATTTGTCGCCGGCGAGAAGCGGATCCTATTAAGCGGCAGACGTATTTATCATACAAGAAGCGCGACATGGAGCAACGCGGCGATGGAGACCGCGGTATAAATGGCAATCGGCCAGACTGTATCGAGCGATATTGTCCAAGTCGATTACACAAAGGGTCGCTATCGTGCAGACACGCCGGCGGTTTATCGGCCGACGCGGCGCATCGTCGCTACGTTAAAATCCAATTAGAGACTGTCGTGCGTCACAAACGACCGGTTGCAGCAAAAACAGGCGAGAGATGAGGAATTATAGATAAACTATATAATATCGGGTATATTTCATCTGAGATCTCAAGATTCCCTAATATCGCAGATAACTCGACACGGCGGCGGCGATGGCGACGACGACGACGACGACGACGACTACGGCGATGCAATTAATCGCTAATCTGCTGCTTGACATTCCCGTGAAAGCCAATTACGTTTCGCCTCGGGACCACGTCGAGGACAAAGACCGATCCGGTGCAAACGACGTTATTTTTCAAGCGATGCGTGTAGAATGTGAGAGAGAAGGAGAAAGAAACGGATGCATGTCGATTTAAATGCTTCCTGGTGAATTTGATAAATTGTGAAAGTAACTCTTTGCTCTCTTTCTCTTTCTTTCTCTTTTTATTTTCGCGCAATTTGCGAGTATTTTATCAGTGGAAATTAAAATGAACGGTTGGTAGAATTAATTAAAACGATAATTATTTTTTCAACCCGGCAAAATGCTATGATGCAATAAAATGGAACGATATACCTCGCAATAATTGACCCGGAGCATAAAGTTCATTAAATCATTTCTAATTTCGCTGTCGAGAAGAAGAAGGGGGAGGGAGGGGGGAATCACCGCAATGAGCGAGATTCGAGCGCTCACGGGAAGGGAAGTCTTCGTAAACTCGAACGGATGCGAGGAGCGTTCCTCGCTCGCGGTTACGCTCGGATTTCCATTCATTCGTGAGGCTCGATCGCCCGTCGTTATTATGAAATATAGTCGTCGTTATACCGTTGAGTGACGTCACGCAGGTGCGGCCACGACGACGGTACCACGTGCGTGGCACACAGGTTCGCCTTAACAAGCGGCTCGCGGACCAGACGGAGTGCGGGTCGTGTGGTTAAGAGACGACGATTATCCTGTCAGTCGGCACGACGAAAAATGCGCTCGATTCTCGCCGACGTTATTAATTGCGAGCAAGAGTAATAATCTCGTTGCGCGCGACTTTTAAGAAGAACGTTGTCGATTTTGAGCGAATTTTCCGGTTCCCCCGAAATGAGAGAAACGCGGAAAATCGAGATGACAACGTCGAGTCGAATGATCCGAGGTCGGTGTGCAACCTTTGGCCCGTGCGCCGTGAAAACACCGTCGCCGTCGTCGGGTTTTCTTGCGACGACACGCTCCCGATAAGAGCGCTTTTCGACGCCAGCACTGCTCGCGGCAACAGCCCGTTACGTCTTACGGACGTAAAGAATAAGTTCACGGAGCTGCATCTCACATCTGTCGCGCTTCCCCTCCCGCCCATCTCGTGCTGCTCCAGCCGGGTTCTCTCTCTCTCTTTCTCTCTTGCACGTGCGCGTAACCACTCTCTTTCTCCCTTTCTCCGTCACGCTGCTGCATCCTACGGATGGATCATGAGCAAGGCGCAAACCGGCCCGCCGGTTCGAGCCTGTGCACCACTGTTGCAGCGTACGTACACACGTTCACGCGCGCGTGAACCCATCGAGATGGAGCTCCGAGAGAAAGATAATGGAAAGAAAAGGAGCGAGAAGAGAGAGGCAGAGAGAGAGAGAGAGAGAGAGAGAGAGAGAGAGAAGGGGGCGTCGGTCGAGGAGCTACTTTACTGGTTGACCCCGGGACCCAGGCCCCCTTTATGTCAATTTCTCGTTATACCGCGCTCCTTTCGCGGCAATGCGGGAAGGAGTTGGCGCTGCGCTCTCGGTACTTAGTTACGGACAACGGAGATTAATTTTAACGCGATAAGAGAGAGCGAGAGAGCGAGGCAGAGGAGAGGGGTATAATGGATGATCGCGCACTCGCGCGAGAGACGGCAAATAATTTCGCCCGAAAACGATCGATCGTCGAAGAAGACGAAGACGACGACGACGACGACGACGGCGTGGCCGCGTCTCTTCTCTTCGAGTGATTTATTTCTTCTTATTGGAAGCCCGAAGATAGATCGTGGAAGCGCGGAAGAGGTCCAGAGTAAGGATGGGACGACGACGACGGAGAGGAAGAGAAAGAGGGGGAATAAAGTAGAATAGAAAGAGAGACAGAGAGGGAGGGAGAGGGAGAGATAGTGAGAGAGGGAAAGGGGGACTGGATGCGCCGTCTCTCTGCATCTTCCTCGTCGTCGCCTTCCTTTGTTCCCACGCCACTCTCCGAACCCTTCTCGTCCTCCATCTCCTCTTCTTCTTCCTCCCCCTCCTCGGTCTCTCCTTCTCTCGCGGTCGACCTGGCCCCCTCGCCCTTTCGTGATTCACCGTTACACACAAAGGGGAGCTCGGACTTTCGGTGTAAGCGAATGAGAGGGAACGAGAGGGAATGAGAGAGAAAGAGAGAGAAAGGGAGGATAAAAAAGGGAGTAGAAAGCCATCGTGCGCCATAGTTCCAGGATGAGCCAGGATGCTTCGCAGGTTCTTTCATGGAAGAAGGTGGCGGGGCTGAAATCGAGAGGCAAGAATGAAGCTCTCTCGTGCCGTCGTGGTCCTTCATAGAGGCCCGATATAGCGGAGCGAACTGAGAGAGCGCGAGGAGGAGGAGAGCCCTATAAAATCGCCATTCTCCGCGCGAAAAACCGGTGGTACGGGATAATCGTTCGACGAGTCGATTAGCGCCGAGAGAATGGGACGTTCTCGCGATCCACGGAGCGACCAACTATTTGGACCATTCCTCCATTCGTTGGCGAAGAAGACGAGAATTGCCCAGAGTAGCCCGAGGAGATATTCCCATTGTGAGCGCGATTTCACGAGCCCGTGAAGTAAAACGTATTCGCGAATACAGAATTTCACGCGCGGTCACATACAAATCACCGTAACGTTAAAAATTGCGGCGTCTTCCCGGAGAGCGTATGGAAAATCGCAGAGATCGACGTCTCACGATTTTGTATTCCATTTCCCGCTTCCTCCTTTACCTCCAACGAGTGAGATTCAACGTTTCGAACCTGGTGCGACGAGGTGGTACGCCTCGGACGGTGCTCGGTCGTAACGTCGGATCGACCGCGGTGACAAATGAGAAGAGCAGGAAGAGGAAGGGGAAGAGGAGGTCGCCGGCTCGTAGAAGCCGGAAGGATCGACTCTATCGGGAGCAACCGCGCGGAAAGCACCGCGGGGGAAAAGTCGTCCGCTCGCAGGACGCTGTTGCCTCTCGGTGCTGCATTTCGATCTATGGACGAAATAAAGCGAAGGTCCCGCCGGATAAATTGACCGGTAGCCCGGCGAATGGGCACAGGAAGGGAGAGGTGCAAGGGAGAACAGAAAGAGTAGACGAGAAATGCGCGCGATGCAGAGTGTGCAATCGCGCCGGTCAGAAGAAGAAGAATCAACGGTGCGGCCGAAGGATGCGGAGAGAGGGAGAGAGAGAGGCAGAGAGAAGGAGGGATGGAGAGAGAGAGAGAAAGCACCGTTGCCGTGAGAGTACGCGAACGATAATTCGGAGCCGCGCGGGCAGCTCAAAGGACCCGCGGGACGATATATCAATGCCCTGCTTGCGGAACAATTTCAACTATCCGCGATACACAAAGAAAAATACCAAATCGAATGCCCGGAATAGCAGCGAGTGAAGGCCCCCTTCTGCTGCCCCCCTCCCTCCCCTTGCCACCCCTTTGGCCCATTCTCCGTCGCGCTCTCTCGCGCGTCGTCTCCTTTATAGACACTCGATGCAACCCTCTTCGCCCCCTTACCGCTTTCTCCCTCTCTTTCTCTCTCTCTCTCTCTCTCTCTCTCTCTCTCTCTCTCTCTCTCCATCTCGGTGGATACGTTCCTGTTGGACCGGCTGCAATGCCAATGGACTACCACGGACTCTCTTGTCGGACCTCGGCAGCGAGAGCGGGAGCGAGGGCACTCTCGCGTTCTCGTGTGTACGCCAAGTACGCTACGTGTGCGATTGTCCGCGATTGTGTGCGATCGGGAATCCGGGAGGACCTACCTATCGACGGGGAATAAATTAACGAGCCGCAGGAAACTCGCGAATGTTCCGTGGGAAGGCTCACTTCGGGAGGGGTGACAAAGGGGAAGGCCTCCTCCTCCTACTTTTCGTCGTCGTCGCCCACCTTCGTGGAGAAAAGGAGCCGCTCCCGGCAGGGGGAAACGAGAAACGCTTCTTCGCGCAGCGTCCCGAAATGCGAATCCGATTGAGCAAAACCCGCGAGAACTTTTTGCCCGGGAAATTTATTATTCATGGCTCGGGATTCCGCGGTAAACGCGCGGTCGCTAGAAAAAGAACGTCGGTCGTAGGGAACGATCGGAGGAAACGCGGATGGGGAGGAAAAAAGGTGGGTAATTGCAAGAGCGGGGGCAAAACCGTCGAGAGAGAAGGGACCACTCTTTAAGTAATTACCAACAAATAATTTCACTCGTTCACAAAGAGCGCCGAAACGTCGCTCATTACTCCCCCCGCGCTTTCTTTTGCTCCTTGCGTTAGATCACAAGCCGACTGCTTACGACGTAATGCCCAAATATCACACCACAGCGATCGGCGTCTGCGTTCGCGTGTGCGTCTCTTGACCGATCGGCAAGGATCGAGAGAGCACGATTGCAAACGCGAACGTAATCGACAATCGCTGGTGCGATACGATGCCATGTGACGGCTTCTCTCCTCGGCGAAAATATAATTCTCCCAAAGCGCGGCGGCGGGACGCATAATTTCTCTGCGTCGACTTTTCAATTACGCGCGGCCCGAAGTTATTATCATCGGACGTCGCTCCCGAGTTATAGAGAACGCTGCGTCGCACGACGATGATGAACGCTGGTTGCGCGAAGCGAGACGAGACGAGACGAGGCGAGTCGAGGTAACGGCACGGCTTCTCTCTAGTCGTATCTGGCGCACGGCAGCTATATGTCAATCGGGTGATGGAGCGGCGGTTTGGTTATAATTGGATCAGTTTAGTTAGGTATTGCAAATATTGGCAGCCAGGGAAGCTGCCGACCCAGTGATGAAACCTAATTGGGTAAGTCGGTCTGGCTTCGCGCCAAACGAACCGGCCCCAGCTTCGAATTCTAGATACCCCGATGATGCCTTCCGTCCTCCCTCCTTCCACAACCCACCCCTCTCTCCTCCGCCACCCCCGCGACCGCGCGTTCGATTCAACGCGCGGAATTGACACGTAAATACAACGAGCTCCGTGCAAAATGGAAACGGACGCGATGGGGAATTCGTTCGAATCGGCCGGTTTAATTGGAGCAGCGGCACGACGCGACCACATGCAACGAGACGCAGCGAGATGCACATCGGCGATGACGGCATGCAATTGGACGGATATGCGAGACTCGCTTCTCCTTTGAGAGATCGAACATGCTCGTGGGAAAAATATCGAGAGGACGCAGAGAGCAAGTCCGACATACTTAAAACGACGCTGCGACATCGACTCTGCGCTATTTCTACGTTCGTCAGGCTTGCGGCTGATCTTGCGGGCGACCTGAGAAGCTTTCAACGCGTCTGAATCTTTCAGGATTTCAGGCAGACACGTGGATGACACGCGTCAACCTTCCTCCTCGATATCTCGCTTTTACGCTGAGATTCGCGATTCAAGTGGTTCGCGAATAACGTCGAGAGTAGAGCGTACGGTGAATTGATTGGAAAAAAGAGCGCAGCCAACTTTCATTCGAAATTTTAAATAATTTTCTGATAAAATTGTAGCTATTCGTAAGTAGGTTAAGGATATACAAGTATCAAAGTGATACATCCCACTATTTTTCCTTCGAATTGAACGAAGGCAGATATATGATTTAACTGTTAGCTTATGAAGAGATAAACATTTTTTAGAGCAGCAAATTGAAAGTGGCAAGTCGTTTGTCACCGCTACGGAGTCATTCGTTGTCCCGTATCAACAAACCATTTGAGTATCTTGTTAAATTTGCCGAACTTTTTCTTTCAGTGTACGCGATCGAACGCTTGGAATATTCGAGCGATCCGAATCGGTAATTTCGTGAGCGAACTTAAACTCGAAATAACCAAGTAACAGACCGCTGCACTACTCGAATATTTACAGTCGCGGTTGAGATACGAATTGACGACGAGAGAGCGCTTCGTTCTCGTCTGGTCACCGCATGTACTATTTCCCTCTCCCTCTCCCTCTTTCTCTCTCTCTCTCTTCTCTGTCCCTGTCGTCCGAATATAATACTCTCGAAACATATTTCGGCGCGAGGTGAACGAACTCAAGGAAAGCAACGTGTCAGTCGTTGCCGGGATGCAGCGTGCATTGTAAACGAGCCGGTCGACAAGTGCGCACTCGGTAGTGTTGACCTTTCAATGATGCTAAGCCGCTGCTCGTCGCTGCCATTAAACGCCTAGCCGACACGCCATGTGGGTCCCGTGTCGGTCGCGAAACTCGTTTTCAAAAGCGCGCTAAACATCCGGATATTTTGCAGCTTTCGAGTGGCCACGTACTATCGCTGCTGCTACGCTCGCTCGCTCGCGAACGCTCACGAACGCACGCGAACGCACGCTTTGTCACCTCGCGCGCGATTTTCACGCTCGCCGCAAACGGGCGACGAGAGAGTGCGAGTGCGGGTTTCTATCGTTTCGCATTGCGTTTTGGCACACGGTAACAATTATCTCGCAGTCCAGACGAGTGGACGGCCGATTAAACGCACGATCTCCGAGTGGCTCGCGATTATGTTTTTATGCAGAGTACGCACTGTGACACGGCTTTGTGTAACGTTCGCTCCGCCGACCAAAGCCGCTGTACGATTCAAATAAAAATATAATCAAGCGCTTTGGGGTCGTTTAGCGTTTCTACATCGGACAGCGGATGGTAGCGTATAATTAAAACTCGCACCACTGCCAAGGTACGAGTAGAAAGAGAGAGAGAGAGAGAGAGAGAGAGAGAGAGAGAAAAAGAGAGAGAGATTTCTTTTTTGAATCGTTATAAATATCATGTCACGAGATTCGAGCAGAAAACCGACGACGATGTCGCAATATATAAACGTCGCCTATCCATAGCTCCGACAGTTCCCAGCTCGGCCATTTAAATAAAGATATCGCCGATCCGAATTAATCCTAGAGAGGGAGAGATGGAGAGAGAGAGAAAGAGAGAGGGACTGATTCATTCATCTTGACGCGCGAAGATCATCGCCAGCCTCGAGAGAAACGACGTGGTTCTTCAAGGTGAGGCTGTTCTTAGGACACATCGAGATGGTCTCACGATACAATGTAGTTGGCCAACGAGCAACTATTTTTACAGCAGCGATGTTATACAAGCGCGCCCGCGCGCGTATAAACGCCGCGCAAAACGACGACCCGTCGACGTTTCTCTCTCTCTCTCTCTCTCTCTCTCTCTCTCTCTCTCTCTCTCTC
>NW_022639456.1:784717-792902 GCF_010583005.1 Odontomachus brunneus | reverse complement strand
CTCTCTCTCTCTCTCTCTCTCTCTCTCTCTCTCTCTCTCTCTCTCTCTTCCTCTCTTTCTCGCTCTCGGTTGCCAAGTTGCGATTTTTTCACGTTTGCTCGACGTTTCGTGTCGACGTATTGTCATGGAGAGAAACTGGAGTAACACGTCGGATAGGGCTTCGTAAACGGCGACGGAGGTCGCGACAAGTTCGAGGTTAATCGTACGTTTGGCAAGGTTCGTCCGTCGCCGCGCTCCGATGGGCCGCCCACGTTACGTAAGCCGGACGAGGAGGAGGAGTATCACGTCGAATGTAATAATTCCCGGTGACGTAGTCGTCGTCGTTTCTTCCTTCGTGAAAAATAACGGCGAGGATGGCCGACGAAAATAAAATCGCGAAGCCTCGCGTCCTCGCTCGCCCGACCCAACGGGACGCGATTTCTCTCGCATCAAAGTGCGTGAAAGTGCTGAGTTTTGGAGGATTTACGAGGATTAACAAAGAATCACTGAGACACAAATGGATGCATTTAGCGATTTCTGTATATTCCATTCCGTGCCGTAATTTCACGCGCCAAAGGCTTTTATTGCAGGCTTTAATTGAATAAATCAAATGAATAAATTCGGAATCTCGACTATTCAAATTGAAACTCAACCATATTGACGGGAGCGCACGTAATGTCGTCACTCCTTACGCGTTAAACGTGAAGCGCCTTTCTCTAGTAGCCTCTTGGACTCTAAGGATATCCATCAGCGAGGATTCCACTATTCTATACACGAGGTGTCCCGGGCGAGACAAAAAGAGGAAGACGTAAAAAAGTGTACACAAAGGAGAGAGGGAGCAAATCGAACGTACCTTCAAGGTAAAGAGCGTAGAGATCGACCGGTTATTTCGACAAGTGTTTCCAGATGTGGGACGCGTTAGCGACGTTCTTCGGCACAGAAGAGGAATAACGAGCGACACGCTCGTGAAAGGGAAGACGAGCGCTATATCGGGCCGTGTGTACACACACAACTCACACGCACATACGTGCATACACAAACACGCACAAAAGTACACGAGTACTCGCGCTCGCGCGCATATTCGTTGTATACATATGTATAGGGTGACGGACGATCACGTGGAGCAACGGAGGGCCCAACGGCCGATACGGCCCCGATGAATAATTCACGAGGTGAGACGAGCGAAGAGGCACGATCGCGGCCCCACGATCGAGCGGCGGCCCTCCACCGCGAGGAGGGAATAGAACGCAACCTTTACACGGCTATTACGAGCGCCGTTATTATTCTCTCCTCATGCCGAAATATTCGTGCGTACATGGGCGCCGTACGGGGATAATCGCGACTTCCCGTCGATTTTCGAAGAATCGTACGGGCTACCGCGGCGAAGAGGAGAAGGACGACGACGACGACGACGACGACGAAGACGTGAAACGTGGACGAGAAACGCGCGCAATCTGATCGTCGGTCGCTTATTGCCCGCTGCTTAGACACGTCCACGATTAATCGCGCTGTGACTGATTACCGTCCGTGAAAAAAAACCGGATGAGCCGTGTCTCGTATAAAAAGAAAAAAGTCCGAGCGTATATTACGTTCATTAACGTCGTTATACCGTTCGTTCGTCGTCGTCGTCGTCGTCATCGGCGAGTCGCGTTCGCGGTTATCAAGATGGTGTGTTCGGAACGCACGTACCTATCGAGATCTTCAAAGTGGCGTTCTGAGAACATCCGAGTTCTCATACGCCTCGTCTAAATATGCGCGAACGGTTCTTTAATCGGAGCTTTCGTACCGACAGTTATTGGAGGAATATAAATAAAGTGTATCCCACCACACCCCTTTGCCACCGCGCAACTCGCGCGTTATTTACCGACTATTTTTATTCCGGTTAGAGGCAACCGCGACCACAGAGAGAGAGAGAGAGAGAGAGAGAGAGAGAGAGAGAGAGAGAGAGAGAGAGAACAATTTTCGCGCAAATTCGCTTGGCGCGGCTTACGCTTCACGTCTTCTTAACGTGAATATTGTCCACGAAAAAAGAAGTTTGGTTGGACTAAGCAATTTCCGGTGAAATATAAACGAACCAGAAAATCCCGGTTGATGTCATCAAAATTCTGCTCAAGTTAGTCGGAAATCTTGTCGACATATTTCGTATTTATATTTCACCAGAAATTTGTTTAATCCAAGCAAAACTTTTTTTCCGTGCGAGAGATGTACGTCAAGTCTTTTGTGTTTACTTGTGGGAGTGAAAATTAAAATGTCGAAACACTTGGAAATTGAAATTTTATCGAGACATTGAATTGTTACGATGTTACGTTGAGATATGCTGCTTTGCATACGCGGGCATGTGCGCGGAATAAATGCGCGTCCACTTAAAATCACTTCCCGGTTCCGGATCCAGCCCGATGAAGGCCGTGGCAATCTACGAAAATGACAATGGAGTAGAAATCGTCGGCTCCGCAGGAAGTATTCATAATTTCTTTCCGCGACGCAAGCTCTAACGTGACGAGTCTAACTGACACGGCGATGTGGAAGCGTTTAATACGACACCGTCAGGGGGCGAGCACCAAGGCAGCGAGATAAGGCGAGAAAAGAGTGTGAGAGACGGCGAAGGTGTGAAAGAGAAAGAGAGAGAGGAAGGGAGAGAGGAAAAGAGAGGAACGGAACGAGTTACTACGCCGCCGAAGTGTGCATCGAGAGCCACGTGTATTACCGCAGTCGCGTACTCAGTTTTCAAACTAACAGGTGAAGCTCGGTAACTTAATCTTTTTCGGCTCGCCTATCAGACTTCTACACGCGTACCCGTGCGTGTGTGCATACGTGACAACTTGACAACTGCGACAACTTGAAGCGCTGCAACTTCCTTCGATAAAAAAAAAAATATGCAAACTGTCTTGCGACCAAGTATATATCTATCTAAGAAACTGCGTTATCTCGAGGAGATATATTCCGACAATTTTCCGTATTCATTAAAGACATAATTCCGGGACAGAGTTGTGTGTCACACGATGACACGCTATTAACATTCGCTAAATCGACTATCGCTGATCTTCAATAATTCTGTTTAAAATAGCTGCCAATAATAATAATACGCGAGTTATTATCGGGAAGCACGGGCGCAAAATTTGTCTCAATTATATAAGGATTCAACGCCGATTCAGCCGGTGGTCAGCCGTTGTGATAGTCAATGACGATCCGGCGGTTTATTCCGTCGCGAATCGGAGCGCGAATGTGTCGAAGACGGACACGCTCGTGAGGCGAACTCTTGAGATATTAACGTCGCGAATATCTAAATATAAGTGGACGGTTTGAGAAACCGTCGCCATCGGCGCGATTACGTATTCGTCGCTTCTTCTTTCTCTCTTTTCCTTTTTTTTTGCATTCGACCGGCGCCGTAGATGCGGGTATTAAAGCCCCTTCTTCTTCCTCGCCGTTCGTCGATATCAATTAGGGATACGAGCGCGGAAATGTCAGGCCTATTCCTGCGAAGGTGCAAACGCGGCGGATTTACGACACGAGGAAGAGACATTTAGCACGTGCATAAATGAGACGGGATCTCTCTCTCTCTCTCTCTCTCTCTCTCTCTCTCTCTCTCTCTCTCTCCCTCTCCCAATAATCATCGTTCAAAATACGCAGTCGGAAGAGCTCTCTTCGTTGATTTCCGTGAATCGTCGAAACGAGTCTGAGGATTCGTCGATCCGGGTCCACGAGCGACGTTAAACGATACTTCGATAGTAAAAGTATCGTTCAACTTCTCTCTTTCTCTCTCTGTCTCTCATCCGGACGAGATGAATCTTGATTGGACTGCATTAATTCGCTTTCCGTATTAATTAAATGTCGACACGCGAATATGATATCGAGCGGAGATCGTTCGCGGTTGAGCTCGAAATAAACTGGATATGAGTGGCATTTGCGGATAATCATTTCGAGAGATATGCCGCGCATGTTATATCTCTAATTATTTGCAATTAAACTGAGTAAATTTTTATTCCACAAGTCCCCGTCGGAATATCATTAAAATTACGATACGAAAGGTGGATATTGAGAGAAAAAGTTTTGCTAATTTAACAAAGTATCCGCAACAAATGGTTTGTTGATATGGGACAGCAAATGTCAACGAATAATTTGTTACTTTTAATTCGATGCTCCAAGCAGCATTTCTGTAATGGAGATGTAAAGCGACCTAACTTAAATAGACGAGAATAAATGTATTTGTACCTCAAGCAAAGTTTATTAAAATAACAAACAATGATTCGTAATGATTCATAACGATAACTGTTCTCGATCTGCTTCCCTAACGATCATCAAACAGCAAATGCGTTTTGATAACGAATTTTTCTCCGTGGAAGATACGCAATTCGATATCCCATCATGATATTCGATGCCGAATCGAGTGAAGGTATAGGGATCTTATTAATCCGTCGTGATGGGGTCTGAGAGATTTTTTCTGTTGGCCGTTATTAAATCTCCACAGAATCGTAAGAAACAATATAAGATTTGAGAAATTATAAAAATACAACGAAAAAAGAAGAAAAAATTCATCAAATCCTACCTTTCCAATGACGGGTTAAATTTAAGCGCACCTGTGGACATTCAATCGCGTCACGAGAGAGTAAAAGTGGATAACCCGTTAAAGCGAAGCATCTCCGCGGAACGACTTTTGCCGAGGCAGCCGGAGAAAGAGGCTCACGGTTTCGACGGATGGTTAACTCGTGTATTGCGTCTTGCTCGAGCATACACGAGGATAATTCTTTAGAAGCGACCGACCATGGGAGAGGAGAGAAGAGGCGCGAGAAGAGAGGACAGGAGAGAGAAGCGGTGCGTCAGCTCCCGCCAGAAATAACGCGGATAAACTTAGACGGCCCTCCGTCCAAGAACCGACCAAAGCCGAAGACTCCGAAGCACGATTCGAGTCCTAATGAAATCGCTCGCCAGAAGAGTCTGCTCGTTCAGGATCGCGCGCGCGCGTCCTCGTTGCCCTTTAACCCTTCCTCAGGTGAACGTTCCAGAACTGTCGATTCCGCGGTCGCGAGTAAAAGACGATACGCGACTATCGGAGGAGCGCAAGACGGAGGTAGAGTATTAACTTCACAAAGAGATCACACATTCGGAATTTCATCGTGCTGACCACACTGACTGACACGTTTTAACGACTTAAAAGGTTTTGCCAATTTAACAAAATACCAATATCCGCAACAAATGATTCGTTGATATGGGAACAATAAATGTCTCCATAGTAGTGAGAACAAATAATTTGTTATTTTCAATTCACTGTTCTAAACGACGCTTCTATATGGGAGAGGTAACTAACCCAACCTAAATAGACGGGAATAAATGTGATTTGTGTTTCAGGCAATATATATTTATTAAAATGACAAACGATGAGAAATGATTTGCAACTGTTCGATTTGTTTCACTAACGGTCATCAAACAAGAACATGCTTTTGTTCTGATAAAGGAGGGATTTTTCTTGATGGGCTAATTAACGTAAAAAGTGGGAAAAGTCGCGGGGGGAGCAGGGATCGCGGGAGAACGCGATAGAAGGGAGGGAGGGAGAGCGCGCGTCACGTCCACCTGGCGGCGGACATCGCGTTGATAAATTTACAGTCCGTACACGGACTCCTATGAGCGGCAGTTACCAGCCGGAAATAAATCCATCCCCGCGCAAAAATAAAACTGGAACGAGGGGAGCCGCTAAAAGAGAGAAAGAGAGAGAAAGAGACTCTTTCCGAGCGTTATGATAAACCGCGCGCGCGATCGAAAAGAGCTGCGCGAACAACAGCGAGAGAGAAGCGGACGAGGAATTGACACGAACGAATGGAAAAGTATCATTTTCACGAGGGCTAATGACGATCGATTCGTCTGTAAAGAATAAACGCATGACCCTCCGAAATCGAGACAACGAATCGTAATCGAGACTATTATACACGCGAGAGGCTCGCGAAACGTAAACTTTGAGGCAGCGTAAACCGATAATGTTGAAATTGGAATATTTATTCTGTTAGACAGACAGACAGAGACAGAGAAAGAGAGAGAAGGGGGTGGAATGAGTCAACAATTGCAGTACAAACTCGCGGCATTCATTGCGCGCACGCCTCATTATTAATGCAGCCATTATTATCCGATATAATTTCAGTGAATTACTGGTATTATTCCATTTAGTGCAAAGTACGCTACTTTTTTATGTACAATTACGAGAATTAAACTAATCGGTATTACGCTCTCGCCTCGACCTCACTTATAAGGATTACAATGCTCTCTCTGTGTGCGTGTACCGTGCCGCCGCACTCGTCCAAGATGCCGTACAGAGGGACTATTATATCCTTGTTAGAGGGACGAAGCGGACGTAATTCTCCGATAAGTTTATTTCCGATGGCGTCGAAAATGCGACTATCACAGTAATACAATCCGCTGAGATTACATCGGACGATAATGAGTACACAGCGAATATTGCGAACTTAGTGTCAATTAAGAATGCTATAGTGGGGGAGGAATAATATTACAGTGAAAGGAACCGCGAAATCGTGGACAGTCTCGCGACTGATGTCTGACACAAGACAGCATTGTGACAAATCAAGCTCTGCTCGCCAATGCGGGAGAATGCGAGAGGAAGAGACATATGCTAACGAAGATCAGAGGGATTAAAGGGGCAAAGGGGGATGAAAGGGGGACGCACGAGCGAGTGAAGCGTACGCGAATGAACTGTCTAGGTGGGTAGATGACGCAAACGCTAATGACTGCTGCATTAATCTAATCTGGTCCGGCCACCAATAATAACACGTGAAAATGACACTCTATATTCCGGGGTCTGATTACGAGAGATGCGGCTCCTTCTCGGAAGCGTTCGCAAGGGACACCGGAAGGTAAGAAGAAATTATCCGAGCATGCGGTAGTCATCATTCATTACGGCACGAATAACAGAAACCGAGTGTGTCGTCAAGTAGGGGGTTATAATAATAAAGATTCTTATTGCAAAAGTCGGAAGAGAAATGAATTTCTGTGAAATGTCACGTCGAAGAAATAAACAGCTTATACACTGAAAAAGAAATGTTTGGTATTTGCAACTATTACACATAAAGAAATAATTACTATAAATTATAGGCAAGAAAACTAATTTTTTATTCAATTCTATTATAATGTTAGTGGTGATAACTTTATATGCACGTTACTGCTACTATTTTCATGTTAGAACAACCAGGAAACATGGCTGTGTGTGGGGCCAGAAATAACTATAACTTTAGTTGGATCAATCATTCTCTTCTCTCAGTGTACGCATTCATTTAGCGCGAAGGAAACTTGAAATGTCTCTGAAACGAAGTGTGACCAATGTAATCGCATTTCGCAACAAGCAGACACAATGTTGTACTGACGATGAACACATCGACATGACCAGAGCGATTTTAATTCAAACTTATCTTCTTCAGATTTTTATGAAAAAAAAACGTGGTTTTCTCGACCTCTGGCAATTTATCCATTCTCGCAATTTATAGTGACTATTTCTCCAGGGGATTATATTTACAAACATCAAACATCTCTTTTTCTCAGCGCAGATACTCCGAAGCTAATAGCACGCCGAGTGACACATGCTGATCTTACGATCTTGTTTATTTGTCACGACCTTGTTACTTTTACGCGTTGTCTCATAGAAGATCGCGCGATTGGAGCTTACGTAATTTTTGATCGACTTCCAAGAAAGGTCCCATGGTCGGATTAAATTGGAAAACGCGACCACGCCGCGAGTGCAAATCAATAAAGAAGAAACAATTGCCTAAGGGAGTAATAAAGCCGTGAAAAACCTCAGACATAGATAATACTCGCTCGAAGGGATGAATAGCATGAACTTCATAAATCTTCGCCCTGTCGCGGGCGTCATCAAGACGATAGTAATTAAAGCGTTAGTGACGTCGTATCGCACGAGTACACCATCAAGTAGACGACCGTCGTAATTTCTGGACGGTTGCTACCGCAATTTTGGTGCGATTCCAAGCGTAGGCAGGTAGGTGAGCGGCCTTCGTGGAACTCGCAAATGTGCGTACGCACGCGCGCGCCGGATTATTATCGTTCACGGTTAACAATTATTCCGAGAAGCACGTCGTTCACCCACATTTTATATCGTGGCATGAGCAAGCAGCACGCCCGGGCATCGTCATCTTCGCGCCTTCGCCCCCGCTGAAGCCTCGCCTCCCCTCTCTCTCTCTCTCTCCCCCCCCCCCCC
>NW_022639456.1:743649-784409 GCF_010583005.1 Odontomachus brunneus | reverse complement strand
CCCCCCCCCCCCCCCCTCTCTCTCTCTCTTTCGCCACATAACACGTGGACAAAGTTACGATCGCGAATTTTAATCGATGTAACGAGCGACAGAAGCCGACACTAATAAGAATAGAAGGAAAAAATTGTGGCTAATTATGTTAAAAATATTTTTTTCTCAATGTACCTGATATACGAAAGAAATATTCAGTAACAATAATTTTGTAACAAACAGTCAAACGTGCACAATACTTTTTATCAAGTGTGTCGTAACTTCGCTCAAAATTGTGTACGATCAAAATTGAGAAAAATTCCGTTGTGATTCTCATTGGAATATTTTCTCCGTGTATACAACTGGGTTATTCGGGCACGTTGCGTGTCCCTCGTGTGCTCAACAGCCTGCGTCATTAAAATTAATCAAGCTCCATTGTCGAAGGAGGATTTGCATCTAATGCCGTCGACCATCTTACCCAATTCTTTTTCTTGCGCGGCAACAATGAGAGTCGCGAGCAACTATAGCGAATCAATGCTCGCCGGGCCAAAGGACACTGCTCGTCGAGGAGCCGCGCCACCGGGAGGTGTCGATCGACGCGATCGCGGTATGCGAGCGAAAAATAGCGCGTCCACGATATATCGGTTGCCTGACGTAATCGCGTCGCGCGGTTTGTCGTTGGAAATCTGCCGAGTGAAGGAACATTGTTTGCGTTTGCGGTATGAATATGTGCCTAAAGTTCTCCTAATTAACCTTGCAGTTTCCGCGGAAAATCCTACGATTACGCGTGAAGAGCTAAACAATGGCAGTTCAGCATATCCGCCCGGAGAAAAGCAGCGCACGTGCGAATTGCGTGAATTCGCCAGAGCGCAACGTCGAGTAAATCGATGGCGAATCGACAAACGCAATAACGATCTTTTGTTTGTTTGGCGCGGCACGGCGAACGCGCGAACACATAGTAGTTGCATAAAATATTACGTACGTATAATTCGAGCGTAGTCACGCGGCTCTCTTTCGGATCTCCTCGCCGCGGAGAGAAAGAGGGACTACCTGTTACATTTCCATCGAGGTCGAAAGTTGATCATACACGCGCGCGCGCGCGCGCCAACGCGTGTGTGTACATAGCGGCGGCTCGACATGCGATGGATTATGCGGCGTGCACTTAGAAAGTTCCCCTCGTCAGCGATTTTCCACGGTGAACAGAGGCGAGCGAACAAGCAAGCAAGTAAGCAAGCGAGCGAGCGAGCGAGCATGGTTCTGCGAAGCACGAGTAACACGCCAAAGAAGCCCCCTGTCGACGAACTGACACCGATAAAACTCCAACTTCGACATCGCAAACAAATCGTGATACCAGCGAGAACAAAGTCCCGACGCATGTAAGACGGTAAACTTCCAAACATGGAAATGTTGGATAAGCTTCACGGTGCAGGCGAATTTTACTATTTGCTTGAATCTTTGTTAGAGAAATATCACAGTTCTATTGTAACTTCTACTATTGGAATAATGGAACTTTTCATTAGAAAAATTTTCAAGTTCCTATTAGGACAATAGAACTTTTTATTAGAAAAATATTCAAGCTCTATTATTAGAACAATAGAACCGTTTGTTAGAAAAAAATATTATTAGAATGCTACAACTTTTTATTAGAAAATATTTGTGAAAAATCGCGTGAAATAATTCCGTTGCTTTCATGCGTTTACGTGTATGTTCGAGTCGACACGCGGGCATGAAAATAACTTTGAAAACATGATAAGAATGTGTATTTTTTAAAAATCGGAACTGCATTCGCTGCATTTCGATCGATGCGCTCGGGCGAGTTGAATCCTCGCGATTCTCCCTGACACATTGCCAACGTTAGAAATATTAATCAACGCTCGTCTTAACCCGGATGATCCGCGCGATTCGACGACGCTCGAGCGGAACGCGGCTGGCTATCTCTTTCCCTCTCCTTCCCTCGCTCTCTCATGTCGCTCTCATTGTTCATTAAAACCGGGGGAAACGACGTCGTAAACGCGCCCACGAAACGTCGGGATGACCAGGACGCTGCAATTTCCATTCGAGCGTGTTAATGCAATACCGTCGCCACCGCCGCCGTCACCCTCGTCGTCGCCGTCGTCGTCGTCGTCGTCGTCGTCGTCGTCGTCGTCGTCGTCGTCGTCGTCGTCGTCGTCGTCGTCTCCTCCTCCTCCATTTCTTCCTTCTCGTCGACAACGACGACGGCAACAGCAACGACGCTGGTGGTAACAGTCGTGAAAGAACGAAGAAGGAGACGGAGAGAGTGAGGATGAGAGGGAGGGGAGGAACAACACACGGCTCTTGCACGCGCAAATAACGTTTATGCCGAGAGAGCAGGGAGGATCCTCGTAAACACCAGGCCGTAACTGTAAAACTCGTTTCCATCACGTTTCGCTTACCTCGATCGAATTTCCGCATAGATCGTGCGAAAATAGTTTGCAAAGCGTGCGCATTAATTAAGACGCGCGAGACGGCACGGCCGGAAAGTGTTCGATAACGTTCCCATGCATTATGTCACTGCTGGGTAGTTTTACTGTCGTGCATGTGTCTTTTTCTTCCTCTCATTAGTATAAAAGCATTTTATAAAAACTTCCAAATTGCGAATAATTATTGATTTAATTTTGATCATCGTATCGTAGCTTCGTTTCGAAACGGCAGACTACTCGAAAACTTGCCTCCGTAACTCAACGTGACACGTAAATTTAAACGAACGCGCGAGTCGTATATTCTGTATGTTCTGAAGGGCCAATGTACGCTTGAATGCATATAAAAACTGGAATCCCATTTAACACTTCTAAATAGTAGGAAACACGCAAATTGCTAACCTTGTAGGTTTCTAAAAGGACCTCCTCCTTTTGGCGAAACTATTAGAATCAAAAGAGGTTGATGTATAGGCTTCGGAGTATTAAAATAGGCCTCAGATTGAATGTTGAGGCCGAAAGTAAGATGAAAGTTTCTCAGGCAAGCAACAACCGATTTCTATCGAGATTAATTCATCATCATTTGTAGACGAAGGCGCGCGCGAACGCGGAAGGATGCGGAAGCAAGAATTTTCCACGCGGGAGCACTGCCAGCTTGAATAGCGAATCGTGAATCCACGTTACTCACAACGAGGAGGAAGAGGAGAAAAAGAAGAAGGACGAAGAGTGCGCGAGGTCGGAAAAAGAGAGAAGGCGAAGCAATTTAATTTTTCTCCCGCGCGGAAGGTTCTATATCGCCGCTGGAAGACGCGACGTGTCGCGGTTTATTACATTTTTCCTCTCCTAGCCAACGAACTAATGGACCGCTGGAAATAGTACCGAGGCTATAAGCTCCTATTCATCCTTGAAATAAAATCAGCACTCGCGTCTCTCGCGGTGTCGTCTCACTTCGACTCTTGGTTCGTACCGTCTGCAGGTAACTGGATAAAGCGAGTGTGTCGTAACGACATATCACGCTGTTGAGCCCGCGTGCGCCAGATATTTTACGTTTAAAAACGTTTCCGAGCAATTTCGACGAGCGGGGAGACGCAAGATGTCTCATTGAGATAATTCCGACGTTAAATTCTTAGCGTTCTTTCATTCTGAATAAATTATTAATTTCAAGGTGATGAGAGAGATGCAGAAGGGAGAGAGAGAAAACTTGCTTAAAAAAAATCGTTCCCCAGCCGCTAAACTTCGTCCCGCGCGTTTGAAGTGTTTTTGACAATAATCTCAAATTTACATGTGAGGCCGTATTTTTGCCGTGTATTCATTCACACGCTAAGTATATCCTTTTTATTTCGAGTTTCGCTTTTCTTACGCAAGCGTATAAAGATGTTTCAGGTCGAGAATCAGAAACGTGTATTTAACATTCGAATACGCATCAAGAATACGACCCCTGGCCTAACTGGTGACACTCGAAGCGAGAAATTGCTCCAACAAGGCGAACGACTAACTGAGGAAAAAAAGAAGGGAAAAATAACAATCTCCTCGCGTTAAAATATTTCTATTACGTTTTAACGGTTCGATCGTACGTTTCACGGGCGCTCGCGCACATATGTGTGTGCGTGCGTGTGTGCACATAACCGCAAGGCTTCTCTCCTATGAGGAACTTCTCGATTGCCTTGGCGAATCGCTCGCACGCTGACCTCGCCGATCGAGATCGCTCCTAGACCGACTCATACGAGAAATCCATCGGCACGACTTCCTGCAGATATTTCAACTTTCTAGTTAACCGGTCGACCTGCCGATACGCCGCGGCTCGCGCGTTAAATCACGTCTCTCAGCCGACGATAAGAGCGGCCATTGTACGGCGGCAATGGTCGTTGTTTATATCTTTTCGACCCTGCCCCCTCGGACACCCTGGCGGCGGTGCGCGATTCCCGGATCTTTCTATAGAAAATATCAAGTGATAATTAGCCACCTTAGGGGAGGACCCGGCTGGATACCGCTCCTCTCCGAGGTCGTCGCGGCGAGAAATCCGCTATCGAGCGAGATTTTTTTCACGCTCCCGAGACTTTCTAGTCGATTGATCCGCGCGATTATCCCTACGCGTGCGTCAAGAGCGCGCGCCACGCGCGTTAGCAAAATTATCCTCGTCGCAATTTCCGCCTTCAAATGCGAGGCGGAGTTGAAGGTACGAGACTGCAAATACAGAACGTAGGAAGGAAAGGAAAAATCGTCATTCCGAGGTGAAGGTATTCGCGGAGGATCCTCCGAGAGAACAGAGTGAAAGTATCGCATCTGTATGTTTGGTTAAACGAGTGTTAAACGTTTTTCAGAGTTTGTTTCGGGCTCCAGGCTAAGGGTAAGAACTAAGTAATGATCACTGCCCCCCGCTTCTTCGACAGTTCTCCTTGCTGAAGCGTGCTGCAGGTATATCGATCAGACGAAGTGGAAAGAGAGAGAGAGAGAGAGAGAGAGAGAGAGAGAGAGAGAGAGAGAGAGAGAGAGAGCCGCGTCTTTGTTATCTAAACTGCGATCTGGACCAGTGTTTGTTGATGCTTGTTGCTCTCGCGGAGACGTAAAAGTATACCGGGTGGAAATGATGGGCGCCAGCCGGCTACCTGCGACACGCCTCTCGCATCAAAAACAATTATCGTAACGTAATATCACGCATCTATCGTCGCCGAACGACAATAAATCTCGACATGCACGCACACGGTCGCGTAGCTCGTCTGGCTCTCTTCATCCCCCTTTTTCTCTCTCTTTATTTATAACTGTATAGCGGGTTGTAAAACGGTTTATTGACACAATCAAGTGGAAGCTCACCAAACTGTCCAAATCAAGTCATTACCACAATGAACTTACGCAATAATAATTTAATTAGAGATATTAAATAATAACAGATAATAACGAGACTAATAATTTATATATATAAAATAAAATGTCTGTTCCCTGTAAACTTCTCAATCTTTTGACCGGTCTGGACCCGAATTTTGCATAATTACTCTCTAGAATCCTGCGGAAAATACAAGTTACATGCAACTTAGATACTCCAAGTTCTTGATTTCACTCTTTTGACACTTTACGATAACCGCGCGAATAGTTTAAGCCAGTTAATAATAATAATAATAATTAATAATATATTTACTGGACAAACTTGTCAGTAATTGACTCTCAATTTTGACAGTTTGGTAAGAGCTCCAAACTTCATTGTGTCTAAATCCCGTTTGCAACCCATTGTACTTAATTCTTGCAACATTGGATTGTTATCTGTAACTTGAACTATCGAATACAGTACGCTCGTCGTGTTAAGTTTACAAATTGTCATGCTTGTTGCTTGTACAAGATGTTATTTCTCTCTCTTACTGTAACACATTTTTGATCTTTAATTGAGAAAAGACAAATATACTCATGCGTGTTACTTTGTAACGGAACTTCCCCGGGAGGAAACGATATAGCGCGTTTTTGCGCGTGAAAAATAGGGTGCTCAAGCAAGAGTTCGATGGAGCGTTGAAGGACTCTTACAGGAGAAACGCGTGCTCAATATGTAGCGCTATACGATAAGGGTAAATGTTTATTGAATCTATAAAGCGACAAGAGACGCTCGAGCGAGGGAACGCGCGTTAGGTAGAACGCGAAATGGCCGAGCGAACTCTTGCGTCTTTACCTTATAAGATGCCTAGATTACAGCGTATCGTGCTACATAATCCGTAATGCATACATACACACATATACATGTACGCACGGCACAGAACCGCGCATAAATCGAAGAAATATTATCCTACCGTCGTCGCGCCGCGCACAATATTGCGTATCTCGCATATCTGCAATTGGCATGGTGGTAGAGCCACTAAGGGAGAGAAATCGAGCACCACGCTCGAATCCGAACGAGTCCGGAGGACAGGTAGTTACGAAGGGCAGTCCATACCGGGTGACCGATACGTACGAGCGAATCGCGTGATCTCGGCTGGTATGCAGACGGATCGTAGTGGCGTGTTGCATTATTTTAGAGGGGGGTCAAGGGAGAAAGAGAAAGACGTGTAGGGCGCAGACAATCGCGAGGGGAATATACTGACTGTGTATACGCGCGCTTCTGTATGTGTGTGTGTGTGCTTGTCTGTGCATTCTGTGGCAGCGGAGAGGGGGTGGTCGACCAGGTGGCAAAGCCACCCCATGATTTTCTGGCCCGCACGACTCCCTCCAGGGGAGAGCTGAGCCTCGCGTACTCTGCTCTCTGTTTCTCTCTCTTTCTCCCTTACCCTCTCTCCCTTTCCTCCTCCCACTCTCATTCAATGCACAGTCGACACGCGATCGAATCGCATGCGTTTGTTAGCATTAAACTGCCAGATAAACGCACGCATTGCCAACCGTCCTGTATCCCCATGCGTTCGCGATACCGATAGCAGTTATCGATTCTGTTGTTTCTTCGCTTACTCAGTGCGGAATCGTCGCAATGGAATGGTCTTTCGCACCGCGAGATTCCTACCGGATTTCCCCGGTTATACCAGAACGTAACTCTCAAAGTTGCCCGACAGACCTACATTGAGAGAAAAAAATAGTTGGAATAACTATAATCTCACTATATTTTATAGTTCGTTTTGGCCTTAAACATATATTTATAGTTCATCTAAATACGAAGATATAGCAGAATGAATACACATTTATAGTCACCATCTTATTATTCTATGCGTATAGTAAAGCACGTTTTGGGAATATAGTTACATGTACCCATATTTTCCAAATATTCCAATTGTACTAACTATATAAAATAGTTAATTTTTTTTATCATTTAATATTTGCTGCTTTGCTATTATGTTTTTTATTTCAAATAATTATAGTTCTTGGTAAAAGTTTTATATGAGTCAATTACACCATGCTTATATTGTAAATATTACAAACATTATGATAATATTTACTATAAAAAAGATATTCTTAACTATAATCTTTTTACTATGCCATTATAGTTCCAAATATCATACATTTTTCTCTCAGTGTAGACTATATCTCTTAAAAGATATGACTGCACGTGAAGAGTTAACTACATTACACGGAGAAAATACTGTAGTAAAAATTACAATGCAGTTCTGTACTCCGTACAGATATCGCGTATACGCCTCGAATCTCGCGCGCTCCTTTGAGTAATCCGAAAGGAATGATTTTCTATTACGATTCCGTGTATATATATTACGCAGTGTATGTGAGGAGCACGAAGGATTATATTCGTAACGAACGCGCGAAGGACGACGCGTGACTCACGCGTCGCCAAAACCAGTCGGGTGCGTAACACAAGTCGATTACGTCTAATCGACGATACTGATAAACGATATTAATCATGCGTTGCTTAATCAGCCCCACGTATGTACGTATGTGTGTGCGTGCATACATCGTTGCGTGAGAGAGCGAGCGAGCGAGCGAGCGAGCGAGAGCAGGCGAACGCGCGGGAAAAGTTGGAGCGACGCGACTACTGCCTCGTAGTCGTTCGAAAGTTACGAGCAGGACTTTAAATCGCTTTTTAATCCGGCCGGCTGGTTCCACCGGTTTAGATACATAAAATCCGACAACGTGACGTCCGACCTTTCGCAAATCGGTTCACGAATGGCGACCTTTCGCGCAGGTCCCTATTCGCTAAAACTGCGCGAGAAGCTCAACTTAATGCCTGTTTATATAAAATATAATTTCTCTTCTTTTTTCTTCTTTTTTCTCTTCTTTTTTCCGGCACAATCTGTCGTTACGATGTTATTTCAGCGTGCTGCATATCACAGGGCGCGTCAAATAAAATCACGATATGACGTTCCGTGAGGTAGACGCGAGTTAACACAATTCATCATTATAGTCATCGCGAAGATCGTACACGCATCATAAAGAGACATCATAAAAATGTCAACTTCATCGAATGGTTAGACATCCAAGTGCGACATGGAGTCATAAATTTAATCGCCTGCTATAATCGCGAGAGATAAGATGCAAAATTAAAACGCGAGTTCAATCTCCGACGTGACAAGATACGAAAAAAGTGTAGCTCGCATCGATCGTGGCATTGTCGCCGATAAAGGGACGATTATTTTTACGCGTTTACAGCGTCGCGAGATCGGCGTGAGGTTGCCGATTAAGAGTCACGCACGAGTCAATCTTTACACAACGTCGTCTCTCAAAGAGACGGTTCCGTCTAAGCGAGCCTTTAGCCGCCACACGTCGAGAGAGTATCGAGGAGAAAATCTTCCGTCAACTTAATGAATATTTTATGCCCGCGCCTCTCATAACGCCGCTGTCGTAAATTTACCGCGCGATTTTCCCGCGAGGTGGAAATCGCAAACCGCGAAAGGTGCATATCGCGGTATCGCGTAATACCCTGCGTGATTGTAACGACCGCGCGCGGAAAGAGTATTAATCGCACAGCCGTTTTAATCTCCTCGAGAAAGCGCGCGCGTCTCTCGCGAGCTCGTTTCGTCGACTCGCGAAAAGTGTCATTAGCCGACTGTACCCGCGCGACGTCGCGGACACTCTAATTCCCCGCGTCGCAATTAAGAAATGCGGGCGCACCACGCCGAAATTCCGAGCGAATTAAATTAATTATGCGAGGCTTTTGTTTTACGCGCCAACACACGAAAGGTTAAAGCGGTAGAGAGGAAGAAAGGGAGAGGGTGGAAACACAAACTCGCCAACGGAGTAGAGAAAACGGGAAAGAGAGGAGGAGGGAAGAGGAAATTGGTGTCGTATACGCGCGAATAATAATCAGATCTACGCTGTAATTTGTAACGCAATTATCTATCCCGCACACTGTGCGAATTCGATATACGGTCATGCCGCGACAACCCCGATGGAAGAGGGCGTACGTACACCTTTGGCGGTAATTTTAGTTACTTGACGATTTGGCACCGTCTACGCCAAATAGAAAGCTACGCGGCTTACCGTCGACCCGAGAGCCGCGCGTGCAAAAGAAGTGCAAAACGACGAAGGAAGAGAGGAGAGAAGGTGGGACGAGGAAGCGGAGAAAAGGAGAAAGAAGAGAGCGAGGAGAAGTCGTTGACGGAGAGTCGCGGCGCGCGATAATCCATTTGCTCCTTTGTAGGCTAACGGGAGAGGAGAAAGAGAGACAGAGAGGGAAAGAGAAAGAGAGAGGGAGGAAAAGAGAGAGAGAGGGAGGAAAAGAGAGAGAGAGAGGCGTCCTATTTATATCCACGAGAAACTTGTAGACCAGTATTGTGCAACTCGCATAGCTTTCCATAGGGTGTCCCATTGTGTCTGGATCGCGGAGGGGAGGTACGACGGAGATCAAACGAGGAGAAACGGCACGGGCGTTTCGTTACCGCGACATTCATAGTTACGACGTTAACGTTGAAAATTGCAGCTTTTCGCGCAACCTAAAAGCTCGAAAGGCGGATGCTAACTGAACGTTTCCCGTGTGCAAGTCTCTCTCTCTTCATCTTGATAAAATTACGATTAAATTCAACAACTGTAAGTTTCAGCCGTGCGTTCTCTGCCATATATTGCGTAATTGAAATTAACATAAGTTCAACGAGACGCACGCTCCTTCTCGACAGAGGAGGAGTCGAAAGGCGAATCGTAGCCGCGAGCGAAAAATTGTCCGCGCATACAAACAATCCATTCATTTAACAATGCGCGGCTCGCATTCAAGGCCGTTGCATCGCAGTTCAAAGAGCTCTCTCTCTTTCTCACTCGCTCGCTCGCAACTCGCTCGTTGACTCGCCAAGAGAGTCGATCATTTCGCCAAAGGTTAGCGACTCAAAATAATCTATATTGTTTCTTCGCTTAGCCGCGCGCCTCCGCCCCAAGACTCGCGCACCATAACACGCTAAAGAATATCGTCACGTTTACCTCGGCAGCGGTATTTCGTAATTCGCGGCCGTTCGTCGATGTAACTAACAATTATCGAGAGGAATCACGATAACGCGACGGTGCACTTTGTGATAATCAAAAGATTACGGCGGAATCGTATCATCATCGTGGTCGTCGTCAGGCTCTCGCTGTCGCGCGCCCAATTATCCCCAGGTAATTGGGAGATCGATAGAGACGTTCGAGATCCCGTCGAGAGAGAGACGCTCGTTGAGACGGGCACAAATACGTTTTCTGGAACGCAACCGAAATACCGAAGAAAACGTGTCATGCTTCTCCCAGACATCGGTTTATCGCGCACGATTAGATAGACATCAAAAGATATTTCTCGTAAAAATCACCGCTCAAACGTTCGAGAGGGTTCCGAATATCGAATTTATCGAAATACACCACGATTGCTGGCTACCGGTTCTTCAGGCTAGGTTGATTGGTTGGCTGACTCGCTCGCTTGCTCGCGTGCACGAGCACGTTTGAGGAAGAGAAACGAGCTGGCTGGCTGGCTGGCTGGCTGGTTAGTTGGTTGGTTGGTTGGCTGGTTGGTTGGTTGGTTGGCCGACCGACCGACCGACCGACCGACCGACCGGCAGGCAGGCAGGAACGAACGGAACGGGCACGGAGAGAAGGAGAAATACAGCCTGCGCACCTGCTAGCCACAAGAGTGACTTTCCGCTAAACTGTACGTCAGATCGGAGCCGACCCTACCGATTGGAGGTCGGCGTTTACCTGCGTTACCTGCATCCGCCGGGCGTCTTGAGTTATGACGCCGTAAACGAGAGGAAGTTTCTCACACGTTGAAGCAGATCGAACGAATCGACGTCGAGTTGGAAAATACGCCCGAGATTTCACGACTGACTCGGTTGAGCGTGCACGTGCCACGTGAAGAAATCGTAACGCTAACGGATTCGGCTCTAATCTCGCTAATATTTCACGCAATCGACACGTTTCGTTTTCGGCGGTTGCATATATACGGCGGGCGATATTGCACGCATCTTTCTGACGAGTTTTCCGTGCGATAGTCTCTCGTCGGACAGAAAGTTACTTGAGCATAAATTGCGGGCGAATCTTTTCGTTTTTTCCGATCGCTTCCGGCGTCATAATTTCCCGCTCGAGCGTTTGCGGCGAGAGCCACGGAGAGAAGAAAACGAGTTATTCGCCCGGATGATTCGCAAAAATTTCATCCCGCCGGGAAAGCCGGCGCTTTTGCGTATCATGAGCGGAAATTTATAATTTTGCTGGCCGGCGTGGAACAAACGTAACCGCGTGAGCTACCCAAGACACGCTGTTTGTAGAAAGTGGAAGCGAATCGCAAATGTTAGCACAATTGGTTGTGGCGACGCGGTCGCGGAAAATAGAGAAACGCCCGAAGGTGTACGTTGCGCGCCCGCCAGGAGGATGTTAAAATATCGCGCGCGGTATGAATCTCACTCCTGTGACTTACTCCAATTTTCTCTCCAGGGCTTTCGAACGCGCGTGTAAACGACTGACGTGGAGCGCAAACACGAGTGTTACGCGAATTTAAGGCCTATTCTGCAATAACCATAAGAGAGTGTGCAGTAAGACATAAGCAGTGAGCTAATTGAGCTAATCGATTATTCTCGAACCGTAAGAAAAATTCTCGACTGTGCTTGGTCAACTTACCGCTTAAGCTTTACAGTTTACGTTTGTTGCGTGTCTCCAGCTTTACAGATCAAAAACAATCGACTGTTTGTTTCAATCTTCAGTTTGCTTACTGTTTACGTGTTACTATATACTCTTACGGCTACTGTACAATGGGCTTATCAGATATAAAAATATCTAAGCTCTTCTGGTCACTGATATTCAGTTTTCTTTCCAGCTATCGCGTTCTCGACCTTTTGATCGTGATTGCACGTCTTTCTCATCTCGGTTTCCATACGTAAATGTGTGTACGGAAAAATACCACTCTACCTAAAAGAAGTCATTTTTCAGTTTACTTTTCTTCTTTTGTAAGTAATGTTTATCTTCAACAAGGAATATCTTTCCGATAAGACTCAAAATATAGTTGTTAGTAATTTTAAAATAAGCTCATTGTGATAAGTACTCGAAAGAAGAGTCAATTTTGACCTCACACAGTCAAATATTATATATTTTATATATTTTTTTCTCAATATATTATAAATACTAAAATTTTTTTTCCACTGCAATGAGCAAACTGAATTTTTCTTTTCTTTTTGGTATTCTTGATCGCTAAACTTGTTAAGATTCAGAATGTATTTTGAATGAGTGTGATGCTTAGGATCAGGAACTCATGATCGATCTTCGGATATATAAGCTTATAAGAAATTTGCAACGAGTAACATTTTCTTTAATGCAATGGATATTTTTCTGTGCGTGCGTGGTTAATGATCCTGTAAATAAAAGGCGGGCCGCGCGTGCAATTTTATTTTACCTAGACCGCGAGCGGAAAAGCGCGTAATTTCCCAGTCTCGCCATTCGGCGATGCGTTGCGTCCAGGGCGTGCGCAAGTCGCCGAGGTATTTTCGAACGATTTCGTCATCTCGGCTGCAGAAACGTGCCCCGAAAGCGCGATCGACGCATCGGCTCCCGATCAATCGGGTTTGTCGAGAAAGGAAGTGTACGGCTGGCTATTTGCCGTACACGGATCCTTATCTCAGTGATTAACCACGCGTAGATATCGAAGTAGTCACTCGACACACAGATACACAACGTGCAATCACAGTGGCTCCCTTATCAGCAAATTGTAAACAAAGGACACGCGATATTTATAGATCGGCTGGATAACGGCCCGTATCGAATGTGAGATATCGATAAGCCGAGTTTTATTATTCATCATCGCGCGGCCGTCGAGGGACAGACGAAATTAAATATTCGTGCCTGTTATCGCGCGAGTTACAACTTCTCAGAGGGAATGAAAATAAGAGAACCAGCGGTTCTCGCGAACCAGCCCGACGAAGGGTCTCTCTGTGAGAAGGATTCTCCTGATTGCGAATTCGCAATCAAACTTTGCCGGCGCGTGAAAGTAAGACTGCGACGCGCACGACTCCAAAAAGACCGCGAGGAGGAATTTCGTTGCCCGTTTGAGAGGAACTCGAGTTCGGCGCTTTAATCAGAAGAACGTCGATGCACGCCTGCATTCGACGTGAAGCCGACGCGCGAGAGATCGCGACCTTTCATAAAGCGGGGTACTTATTTACAAGTTCGTACGAACGACTCGTTCAATAATTTCGGAATTTCGTGGTTTTTCCGTCACGAATATCTGACTCTATCGACGTACGCAAAAATGTGAAATCAGAAATAGACGACAAGTAGTTTAATAGTCGTTGAACTTTCCCTTAAGTGAGATACTCGGATTTGAGTTCAGATTCTCGAGTGCTGTATATTCTAAAAGATCTTCTAAAAGTATCTTCTAAAAGTGTACGCGAAATACACACACATGGAAACTGAAATATATAGATGAATGTAACTGAATACTCGGCACTGAATAACGGTAGAAAACGCACAAAATTCCACCTGTAGGTTCTGAAGAGGACCTTTATGGTAGCTAGTAAATTAATCCTCTACTGCTCAAATTAATTTCTCATGTTAAAAAAATGTTTCATGTATATAGGATGTTTAAAACTAAAAGTTTCAGAATCTCATTAACTAGACGTCAAATGGCACACCGAGATCGAAAGTAGGATCAAAATTTCGTCTTGGGCTAGATAAGTTGTTCAGTTGAATCGTAATTACAGAGATGATGTCACACATATCATAAAATCCGACTGACAAATTTCTGAATTTCAGTTCTGAATAAAAATTTGAGCATCTCGCACGAGAGACAAGCTTCGAGTGATGACTATTAATACGGGCCTGAAAGCGTTGAAATACGTGGAAATAATTCTTCGAAATACACCGTATATATTTTCCAAGTTGATTGCGCGCGAGATGAATTTCCACGCATCAAGCACAGCACTGAATTTCTTCGTCGATTAGTATCGGGGATTGCGACGATAACCGTGTCCCATCGATATCTTTCAGGAAGGTAATATCGAGGGCGATATCGATGCACGTGGCGCATCGAATAAGTAATATCGACAGCCCGTTAACACTGACGCGTCTTTACATACATACAGCCGCGTCTCGCTGCTCGCTCATCACGATAACGAGTTATCCGATTAAATTTATGTAACGGTGCATTACGTCGTGGCGTTGTCGCGAAATTATTTTCGATAACCCACCGCGATAACGTGCGCAGCGTGCGCGCACCGACTGTCGCCCGGCATTTTTCTTCCCTTCGTGTTCGTTAGCGGCCGGTCACGCTCCAATGAGAAAGATCGCTGAGGTGAGACTTGACGCACGATTTTGCCTAAAACCACCGGTGCGACAGGGAGAGAGAGATTATGCGATCACGGTTTCCCTTTTCCTCACCTGGCGGATTCGCGCGCGAAAGTGCGAGAGAGCGAATCGGGAAATTAGACGCGCGGCGCGATGAATCTGCGAATTAACCGCCGCGCGCGTTATCGTCACAATTGAACGGGTATTAAAAATAAATTACCGTGATCGGAACGATGCTGTCTGGAAAACGATTCGATAAACGAGACCGGATGATCGATCAGGGAAAGAGAAAGAGAGAGAGAGAGTGATGCGCGCTACTCAAGCGCGGCTTTATTTTAAACTTCGCAAGTGAATCTTTTACGAGATACACGCTCCCGTTTTTCACTGTCTAAACTTTCGACTGTGCAATCAACGCGTGTGTCTGTGTTCTAAAAATCCGCAACTTAAAAATTCTCGTGATTCGTATATGTGTATATTACTGCGATTATACGCTTCACATAAAATGCATATATATTCTTGATCCATCCCAAGAAAGGCAAGGATATAAAGTTATTATTTTGCGTAAACTGGTATAAACGCGAAGTCGTACTTTCTTTACATTGTATTCTGTATTTTCGATTTCACTTGATCGCACTTGAGCCAAGTAATAGATTTAAAGGTAAAGCAGAGCTCCCTGGCGAAGCTTCTTTCCACGGAGCTCAAGTGGCAGAGCTCGTCGCAACGACGGATTTGTATTCTAGGTGCTCGGTCAGGTTAGACACGCCGAGAGCGCGAGGAAGACGCGTAAACAATAGCGTGACGATCGCGCGCAGCTGTTCGCGGGTGAGTGTGTCTTATCCCGTGAGCCCGACGGCAGCGAAATAGCAAGTCTCACGATGTAGTGTACGTTGGCTAGAGGGAGGACAAAAACCGGCTGCAGCCGTGTAGAGCGCGAAGAGCACTCTCTCGCGAACGTATTCGCGATCCCGTCAGCAGACGGAGAGAGCAGAGAAGAGAGAAGGGAAAGGAAGAGAGAGAGAGAGAGAGAGAGAAACAAACAGACAGACAGAGAGCCGGAGAGCTCGCACTCACACACGCAGGCACACATACACAGGTACACGATAAAAAGAGAAACTCACTCCAGAAATAATGCACAGTATCCATCCAAGCCGCGGTGGCGAAGGTGGGACGTTGCTTCCTCCGGGATTATCGAAGCGCGTTAGCGAGCGTACAACAAAACGACACCGCGTTCGCGTTCTCTAAGTCCGCGCGACGACGCAGCTGCCCGTCGCTCTCCTCCTCCACCACCTCCTCCACCACCTCCTCGTCGTCGTCGTCGTCGTCGCCGTCGTCGTCGTCGGCGTGGTCCGCGACGACGACAACACCACAACTAACACACCCTCCTCGTCACCGCGACGAAAACCGCCTCGTGACAACGTCCCCGGGGAGCCTCTCTCTCTCTCTCTTTCTTTCTCTCGGTTTTTCGCGTGTCCACGCAAAAACTGTCGTGCGCGAAGATTAGCCGGGATCTTCCTGTGTTCAATTCTCACACTCCGCGACACTCACCGGCCTTCTCCCGTCGAGAAAGTCCTGTCTCGCGTGTCGCGTCGCGACGCCTGCATTACCCCGCACGCGACGACGCACGCCTTTCCCGCGTTCTCGCTCCGGTCTCGTTACACACGTATACGCGTTCGCGGTCAAAGAGTCAGACAGACAGACGGACGGACGGACGGACGGACGGACGGACGGACGGACGCACGCACGCACGTACACTTTGACAACGAGAGAAGTACACAAGACGCGTGGAGGAGCACAACATACGCCGTGTGTGTATACGCGGTTAACGGACGGACGCGATTGATGACGGGGGACACAAAAATGTACACTCTCGCGTCCCGGAGCAGAGATAATTCCGGCTCTCTCTTTCTCTCTCCCCCTCTGTCTGTCTCTCTTTTTCTCTCTCTCTCTCTTTCTCAGCGTCCGGTTTTCCAAGCTCGCGCGTTGCAACGAGCACAACACGATGCGTCGCGTGCGTTCGCGCGCGCCAACACTTTTCAAAACAATATACAACCACACCAACCAGCGCACATCTCACCCCGTGTGCTCGCTTTAAGCGCTTTCTCGCGCCACCGCGCGCGCCACTCCGCGGCTACCCTATTCGTCTCTGTCTCTCCCTACCACCGCTCCCCCTCCTCGATATCTCTCTATCTACCTATCTGTGCGTCTGTCTCTCTTCCTCTGCTCCCACCTCCTACCGCGTCCTCTCTCTCTCTCTCTCTGGCTTCCAACCAACGCGGTTTTTCCGCACGCACACGCCGCCGCGGATCAATAATTCACCATACGAATTCACTAGAAGCAAGCGAGCGGCGAGCGACGACGCGGGACAGAGCGTGAGCGCGACATACGAGTGAGTGAGTGAGTGAGTGAGTGAGTGAGTGAGGGAGCGAGCGAGCGAGCGAGCGAACGAACGGACGGACAGACAGGCGAACGAACGAACCAACGTACGTACGTACGAACGAACGTATGTACGAGCGAGCTAGCGAGCTGGCGGACGGGCGACTAGGCGGTGAGCACGCGTTTCTGTCAACGGCGCCCCGCGCGCCGGCAGCGGGGAAACGCGCACGCAGCTTACCACACCACCGCACCGCACCGCACACAACGTCGACGAACGATGGTCGTACGCGGGAGAGAGCGAGATGGAGAGAGGGCCGCCCTAACCTCCACGGCGAGCCGCGTCGCGCCGAATCCGCCGTGTGCGCGATACGCGCACGTACACGGCGTAGAATCGCGCGCCGCGCTCGTAACCCCGGCTGACACACAGCTGACACAGCGACGCGCGCTCGTAAACACCAAGAGACTCACAACGCACCAAATGCTTCGCGTAAACAGCTCTCTACCTAGGCTCGCATCGGCACCGAGAGCAGCTATTTGTCTCGCTTTCGATTACTGCTCGACTTTGCACCGATGCTCATGGACAATGCAGTTTCTTTGTTTCCCTTCCCATTCCTCTCTTGCCCTTCTACCTGACGTACATGCGACTCTCTTTCTCTCTCTTCGTCTATGCACTCTGTATCTTCTTTCAGAGAGCGTGTAAACCTAACCGGTAACTTGCGCGCCCTCCACCGGAAGTACGGCTTTGACAAGTGCGTCCGAACGCGCGCGACGAGTGTCGGTCGGTTTCGTGGATAATAACGGCGTCGCGCATTCACTCGTTCGTACGGCCACTCTCTCACGCAGAAAGAACACACACGCTACTCCCGGCCTCTCTCTCTCTCTCTCTCTCTCTCTTTCTCTGTCTATCACCTTTCCGTCTGACGCATGGCGTCCCTCGCTCCCTCTGTCTCGCTCTCTTTCGTTCGTCAGTCTGTCCGTCCGTCCGTGTTTCTCTCTCTCTCCGCGGGTAATATCGCTGCCGTCGTACCCGTTTCGTGCGCGGCCCACGGTACGGGACGACGACGCCGCCGTCGTCGGACACACACGGGCGTGGACGCGCTCTCTCGCGAACGGCGTTTCAGCACTGTTTTGTATCGTGTACTTACCACTGGACGAGCTGTGTGACGTGGCGGCACACGCGCGAGCGCGGGGGCGGCCTTTATTTTCGCGAGCGAAATTCACACGGTGTTATATTAGCGCGCAGGACTGCAACCCGGTAAATACGAGCACGGTCACCACTCTTGTTTTTGGTATGCCAGGAATGGCACAAAGAATCTGGACAACGCACACGCCTGCTGCGCAGCCGGTCTGCGCACACGCTGACACCGCTTAGGCGGCCGCGGGAGAAACCAGAATCCGATCGTGGCCGACGATGGCCGAAGCGTCGCGAAGCCGACTGCCCGTCCAATCCTCACAGAACGAACCCCCACCTCACGACCCCGATGAGCCCCGCACCCCGCGTTCGAGGTGGATCAGTCGTGTCACGCACGCAATAGAGGTTGGATGTTGGCTCGCTCGTTCGCTCACTCACACTCTTGCTCACTCGCTCTCTCACTGTCTCGTTCTCTCTCACTCGCTCGCTCGCTCGCTCGTTCGACCGTTCGCTCTCTCGCTCCGGATTTGAGGAGCACTTGTTGAATTTCAGGGGTTGCATTTTAGGCTTTGCAAATGAAAGCATTAATAAATGAGAACGTAACGCACCATCGCGCGGCTCCGAGAGGAAGCTCGTACTGGTCAATTAACGCGTCTCTCACGCATCCCGAGTGACGAATGCGTGGACGAGTTAAAATGCACTGCACAGCGCGGGGAAAATGTAGAGAATATTCTCCTCGTTTTATCACTCATAATAACGCAAATCATTTCTAAATACTAGGAGGATACATGAATATTTTTTAGTGCACACAGAGTCCAGCCGATAGTCCAGTAATGCGACGCGATGTAACTCGTGCATAAACTTTCGTCAATTAATTTATAATTCTCATCAACTCTTTTAATTCACTTCTATATAATCATATCGAGATTCAAAGAAATCACTCGTCGAATACGTGTTCACAGAAGCTGTGATATACTTTCGGAGAAATAAAGATTCGAGTAAACATATCTTGCGTCAGTAAACTAAATTCGACATCAAGTATGCAAAATACGAACCATTACGTCAACCTCGTGAAACAATCTATATTTGTTTCCCGAAATAACTAATACACGTTTACGTACTTAGGAGCAGAACGTTTCGGATAAGGCGCAAGGTGGAATTCACTTGTACACCTAATGGATTCGAGGGACCATCAGCTGGTTGCCTGTAAGCACAAAGGGAACTGACCCTGTTGCAAGTGCATCGGCTTAAGACTCTCTTGGCGGTTTCCCGACTAAACGGTCTCCGTTCGATCTTTTGAAACCCTATTCTGTCATGTTTTCCAAGAATTTATGTATAGTGTTGTACCTTTCTTAGTGTTGTAGTTTCTTTTTGTAAAGAAGATTTGGAATCGAATTTCGACCAAAAATACAAATTACAATGGGACTTGCTTCTGGTTACATCAAGAAGCTTGCAAAGAAATGTTTTTCGGACAAGTGTAGCCAATTTGTTATACTTTCTTTAGTTTATCCTAATCGATAAATTTATAGTTACGGTACACAGACGTGAAATTTGTTTTTACGTGTTCGTGCAACAAAATAGATAGATCAACGTGATAGAATGATTTACCTATTCCATTTTTGCTAGTCTTGATCGAAATCAATTCCACAGCTTTATTCGCGTATTTTCCTAAACAGACCGCCTATATGATTCCTAGGTATATGTTTTGCACCGATACGAATATGATCAATCAACTGACGAGGGACAACATTTCAAAAATACTGCACGACGATATATCGCGGTGTTTCGAAAAAAGGGATGAAAACACACACAAACGTAAATTAATAACGACGTTGTCAAACAAGAGCGCTCTCTCTCTCGCGAACCAAAACACAGCATACGAAAATAATGCCCGGAGCTGTTAACTTTTGCGACTCGCACAAAGCCCGCCGTAATTAATGCCTTTAAACGTTTGCCGCGCAATGAGCTCCTTTTGTCGGTCGGCTGCATTGTGCCGCACAAAAGTTTACAAACGGGCCAGCGCGACGTGGCAAAGCGCGACGCGAAAGGACGGGGCGCGGAGGGACGGGATGGGCACGGGACGGGACGAGACGCGTCGCGACGCGACGCGCTGCGCCGCTGGAGTTGAACGGGGGGGTTTTCAACGTAGTGTTGTGCGCGGCAAACACGTTGAATGGGAACGGCCACTCCGATTTCGCCCGGCGCGCTTTAATTACTTAATTACGTTAACGTCCGATTTCCGCCGCTCGAACTTCGGCACGCGGCCCGCCGCGGAAACGAGTCGCTCGTTTAGGCGCGACTTTCCACCTCACACACCTTTCACGAGTACGGATGTAACGAGATTACTAAAGCACCGCCGCCAAGTCCCCCCCCGATACCGTATTTCAAGCACGACAAACGCCAAACTCGCACGTTCAACGCGGAAATGCTCAGCGCGACTACTCTCTCGCCTACGACTTGTAACACGTGCAGCAAATCTTAAATCCCTGTTCCGAGGAGCCCGATGACGAACGAATTTACGCGATTGCTCCAACATGAGTTGCAATGTCCCGCGCAAGTCCCGGGATAGACGCCGAAAGTGATTTATTCCGATATTCGAGAGACTCCCGTTACCCGCCGATCGATTCACTCGACCTTCCACAAGAGCTTCCTTTATTCCGCCGCACAGCTACCTCTGCTGACGTAACCTGAATTTGTGGTATCGGAAATACACGTAGTCGTTCAGATAGACTTTCACGATTGTCACGACAATCGGCGATGGAAACAATTCTTTTCATTACATTTATGAGAATTGTATATAGAATTGTAAATCTACTCATAAGTTCTTTCGAATTTTATGAGAACAAGTTACGAGATTTACGATTCTGTTTAGAATTTCAGCATAAGATTAACATGTCAAAAATTAATGTATTTTCCAAACAAGAATATCCTCTTTTCTATTACAAAGTTACAAAGTCAAAATGTTGTTGAATTTCGTGATTTAATACGTTCAAAGTTGTTGCAAAGTTGACGTACATCAAAACGTACATCAGTCTATCAAGACGTGAGCGTTGTTCGCGCGATGTATATTTCAAAGGCGAGTTACACCTTAATATCCGCGAGCCTGCGTGTCGCTTTCTTCTTCCTTTGTCGCTAAGGACGCCAGAGAGAGAGAGAATCGCGTCGCGTCGCAACTAGATAATAATAGAAATTCCGCCAAACACTTAATTCCCGAACGCCACAGCCGACAACGCGTTTCCCTAACGGTAATCGGTGGAGGCGAAGGAGCGGGAGCTTTAATAGCTGGGAAAAGAACGGTCGAGGGAGAGAATGCGCGGAGAAGCTTATCTTATTTTAATGCGCGGGAGCCGCGGAGTCCCTTCTCTCGTTCGCGATGAAATTGACAATTATCCCGCTCTTTATACCCTGCCACTTATTCGAGCTATTTCGACCCGGGCGCACACGGCGCGACCGGTATGCCGCGGACCCTATTTAACGTCGATAGTCGCAAAGTCGTAAAACTACCGCGCGCGGCTGCCGTGCCGTGGTTCGCGTGACGACGCCGGCGATAACTAATTGCAAAAGAGCTGGAACAATGACGACCGCCGCAGGGAAAAACCTGCCGTTCCCGCCGCGGAATCGGGAAACCGTTATGCCACCGGGAAATCACTCTGATCGCGAATACTCAAACATAAAACAAAGAAAAGACAAATATCTATATATATATATATATATACGTTTCACATTCCCGCCGGTCCTCTATTCGCCGCGCGTGGAAAAATAGCGCCGAGCGCGCACGTGATTTCGCGTTATGCAACGATGCACTTTGCATTGGGTCGTATGTCTGCTGATCTTACCTGGAGGTTGACTTGTAGGTTCATCGACACAACGCGTCGGCACTCCGCACCTGACTCCTGCAAGAAATCTGCAGCGTCGTCGAGTTGGCATCACGAGTGTCCTTCCACGTGAGCCCGATGTGTACGCCTGCAAAAAAGAAGAGAAAAGCACAGATGAATTAAAACGGAGGTATTCAGTTCGCCGAGTTACGGGATTGCAATCTCCGAGTGTCCACCCTTGCATATTCTATTTCTCTATTTCTATCTTCCTACCTTTCTAGTTCTATTTTTACTTATCCATTTTTATTCTAACCAAAAAAGACGACTTGCATCTATAATAAACATACATCAAGCGCAGAAAAGATGCAACAAAGGTCAGAAGTCTTCGAATCAATTGATTTCAGCGTTTAGAAGATACGCTCAAATTTTCGCGAAAATTTTACTCTGTCGTGACTCTACTTTTTTTTTGGAGAGGGAGGAAGAAAGGGAACTGAAAGCAAGAAAACGTGATGAGAAAAGTCGTTTGCTTATGCGCGCGAGCAATGTGCAGAGAGGATTAGGAGAAAGTTACGATATATAGCCTTGTCACATCACACAGTCGCAATTTGGAGCGGCCGTCGACACAGTGTCATCTCGCGCGATGCATCCATTGTACGCGTATTGTTTGGAGTTGCATCGTCTGATACGGAGGATAGCTAATCCCAGTCCCCGTCTAAATTCGTGACGTCATAACAATGCTGAGGTTGGATATTGCGTTAGCCGAGGCGAGTTCAAACACACCGTAGAATTACGATCAAAATCATAAGCATACGTACGATATACTTGTTCTCCATAAAATCGCAGAGAAGCACGACATCGCGATCTGTCATTCGCAACCTGATCAATTGCTTGTATCGATTGCACAACTTGTCCAACTGTAGATAGTGTATGTGCGAGGTTTACACGACACAGAGAATATTTTATAATAAAAGTTACTGTACTGTGTTGTGACCGAGGAATAGATCGATATTCTACAGTAATTGACTGTTCATTTTTCATTTTGTAAGTGCTTTTGTAAGCAATACATTATATATTTTCAGGTGTGTAAAATAATGAATAATTTCGACTTTGGTATTATTCTAATAATTAAATTCAGAAGTAATGCTGCGTAAAATTGCGATTTTCACCTTATGTCGTTGGCGCGAACTCTCGACAGAGAAAATTTCTCGTCGCATTTTTCGACGATATTTTAGCGACGACGCGATTTTATTGTCAGTTTTGCGACGCGACGTCTCTCCTCCATCGGCGTTGCTTTTATTCAAAAAACGAAATAAAAAAGAGAGAGAGTAGGGGAAAGGGTAAAGAAGGCTTTAGGTTCATCCCTATACCCCGGGACTTCGCGTCGCCCTCATAAACTTCGAAAACATTTCTTATAAACGGCGGATGTTCCGCGGGGGTGAGATTCCTGGCGGGTCTTATCATGGCAGAGATTTACTCGCAAGGACCGTGAGGTATAAAGTATTAAAATATCACGCGAATGGCGCATTCGGAAATTCCTGCTGCACCTAAAAGCAGGGACGCTCTCGCAATATAAGGATCTCCTCTTTTAGACGGAATCGCTTCGTGGGAAGCAACTTTAAATTATTCGTGTCTTTGCTCGGGGACTTTTAGCATATGCACCGATTCTTACTCCCTCTCACATTTTCCTTTGTAAATTTCACTCGCGATTTTATTTTCATCGATGTGATTCACGTGTGAAATTAATGCGTATTATTTAACTTTGCGAAAAAATTTCGACGTTAAAGGTCGTCAGTTTCAATGAAACCAAACTAAAAATGGAAATACCAAGTTAAAAATTTAAAAAATTACGAAAAAAGGTGTTCCTTAATCGAAGATTAACCCTTTTCACTGAAAAGAGCAATCCAGAATCGGTGAATCGGACTGTTTTGCTCACTTTTATGAGCTTTGCTCTCACATGAACGTTGGTACGCGTTGTGTCAGTTATTTTACGTACATTACCAACGCCAATGAAAGAAATATTAATAAAGAGAAGAAAAAGAAATAATATTAAAAATAAAAAAATATAATTGTTTTGCATATTCATTGATTATACAGAGTGTTTGGATTTAGATGTTCATGTGCAGACAAAACTTATTAAAATGTATAGAAAAATCCTGTACCATTTTGTACAAACTCTGCCACGGTAATTATTGGAATATCAATGAGAGAATTGGTCAATCAATGCACGCGCAGCGGTGGTACGATGCAGTTGTAAAATTCATTCCTTATAAAGTCAAGATTTACGAGTATAATATATTTAAATATATTATATATTGAGTTACTAGAATAAAATTTTAATATCAGTTAATACATTTCTATCTCACAGCATTTCATAGCCAATTCTTAGCAACGAAACGATTAGCCTTTAAGTTCGAATCAGCCACTAAGATATCAGCTGATATTACTAAGCAATTTCTTCGCTTGTAGAAGTCAGCATCGTAGCCTCTTCGCGAAATCTCATTCTGTTTCCTTGTGCGGCCGAGATCTCACGCGAAGGACGCAATACGAGGAGCGAAGTGCGAGAACGCGACAAGGATGCCTACGTCGCCCTTATTGTATCCGATCCTGTGCAAACGACGACAAAGCGGCGACGGAAGAAGACGCAGGGGGATGCGACGAGGCGCGGAGGACAGGCAGGCGCGTGGGTGCGGAAGGGTCGAAGGGGGCGAGAAGCGGTAGGAAGCTGCGGCAGGAGGGCGAGGAGAGACGAGGAGAGGCGCGGCGCGTACCTCACCTGGCATACCGGGAGAGTATCGCGACACATTTTGATCGAATTCTTCTCGAGGTCGAGGAATGCCGGTATCTCCCCGTAGATATTATTACATATTTAGGCGGTACGTGGCGAGCGAGATCTCTCTGTTGTTCTCTCTCTCCCTCTCTCTCTCGCTATCCATCTATCTATCTCTATTTGCCCCTTTCTCCCTCTCCCTCTCCTCCTCTTCTCGCCTCGGAGAGATAATACACTTAGAGACGTATTCTCTCTCCTCTCTTGCCGACGCGGCGCCGCGGGGCGTACATATCTGGCTCACTATACTTGCGCCACGCTGTATCCTCATAGCTCGCTCTCTCTCTCTCTCTCTCTCTCTCTCTCTCTCTCTCTCTCTCCTCTCAGATCTCGAAGGATCGCAGTTCTGCGCGATATCCTGCATATCTCGGCATACCGTCCCCGTCGTTTCCGACATTGTTCCCTCGGCCCGCCTCCCCCCGGCCCCGACCCGGACGCGGAATAATCCCACTCGTTCGACGTCTACCGGGCCCGGCTTCCCGGCCGGATTCCAGTCGATTCTGGTACCGAGCTTGTGCAGGGTGAGAAGCCCCGGCATCGGGCATGATAATTGGATGCTTTTCCGCTCACCCAACCCTACCTCCCCCGACTCCATCGCATCGTCGTCTCCGAAAAAGCGCGAGGAAGAAAACGAAGGGGACCGTGTTGATAGAGCCCTTGAAAAAAGTGCGTCACGCGGATACAAGCTCTGGTACAGAGAAAACTAACGACGAATAACTAAGGGAATCTGTTCCCTCCGACGCGAATGTACGAATTCCAGAAAAATTGTCTCGAAGAAATTTTTCTCACTTTTCTTTATCGAATCAAGTTTTATAGCCTGTTTTCCGCCATCGAGCATCGAGTCAAATATTTATCGTTCGTATGGCGAGTAGTTTTCGTACAAGGTACACGAAATAAATAACAACCGTGAGTATTGCAACAAGTTCAGAATAAAAGCAAGTAAAAGCATCCGTGTGAGAAATTTGAAACTTTGGGCAATTAAAACATTTCCCGATAATGTTCTTCCTTCCTCTCGTATCGAACGCGAAGCGTGTCTCCTACGAAGTCTCGTAAAAAGTATACGTTTCGTGCACTATTGGGAAATCGCGGTGCTGGATAGCGCGATAAACACAACGACTCGTAATATATTTCCTTCGCGTTATTACCACAACGAGCGGCGCGTTTATGTCGATCAGGCGCGTTCACGTCGATAGTTCGGTAACATCGAAATGCGTTAGTTGAATATTCAATGTCCAGTATCCGACCCCGGCCACGAACACGACGGCCATAAGCACTGGATTCTATTAACAAACAGTCACGAGAACAATGGTGCGTCGATGCGATTCCGTCGATATTACAAGCGGCGAGTCGATGATCGAGCCGATAAATGCCGGCCACCTTCCTTCGGCACATTTCACGGCGAACGTCCGCGCAGGATACTATTCGCATGTCTAAATCCGTAGAACGTCCCTATCCGTGCAATTCCCGGGATTGTTACCGGTCCAGGGGACCACTTGCCGCTACACTCCTTCGTGCACGGTCGGCTGCCTTAATTCGTAGAACGCGAATCTCGTCGCGCGTGAGTAAACGACGTCAAATTCGAAACATTCAAAATGTCTCCGAGTTCTTTAACCCCTCAGCCGACCACACCAAAGTCAACATTGAGCCGAGTGATTTGAGAAATTTGGAAAATACGCACGAATCCTTCTCATCGCATTTCTTTAATTCCCGCGATTTCACGTGTTCAATTTCTTTCTTCGCGAGCTGTATCTATATCTCTTACGAAACCAAACTTTAACCCTACTCTCGTTCTAGTGTTGAATAATTTGTGGTAATTCGCGTAGATTATATTGCCCACCCGAAATTCTTTTTCCCGAAGGATATAATTTCGCAAAACATAGGTATACCCAGGTGTACTCGGAGACGAAGAATGCACGCCGAAAAAACGTCCGATATCGACAAAGATTTTTCCAACGCACTGGCGTTGCTGCACTCAACTGCGGAGAACAGCGCCGAGAAGCTCCGTCGGATGCTGGACGCTTGCATCGAGAAAAAGCACGGTCGCGGCAAAACCCTGGCCGCCAGGATGCCAAGGAGATTTCTGCAGAGCATCGAACTGCACGACGACGCGACTCCTGCGACACGCACCTCGAGAAGATGCGAATACGCGCAGGGACGCACGACGAGACGCGAGATGAAAAAAATGGACAGTCCCGAGACTACTTCTCTCCTCATAGGGGAGAACATCGCGGATCGTCGAGCAGCCGACGTAGAAGCATTCGAGGAGCATTGCAACGACGAGGATGTTCCCAGGATCTCGATTCCCGACGAAGGATTAACCGCCGACGGGAACGTGTGCAAGGTTCTCCTCAATTAAAGTTCAATCGGCTCATAATTCGCGCGCTCGTAATTCTCGGCTTATACGCGCGAAATCCGATGGTCAGGATCGTTATCGAGCTGCCGCATGACTAATGAACTAACGAATTGTAATGCTTACGACGCACATATGAAATGGAAGATATGCAACGGGGCGAAACTGGGAGCCCTGATTTTGCTGGAGTGTCAAGAGTGCCAAGAGGCCTATCATCCGCTGTGTCATCAGCCTCCGATCGTTGACGTCGATGTCTACGATCCTAGATTCGTATGGCGATGCAGACTGTGCATTGAAAAGTCAGCGACCTCCTCGAAAGTTAAAACTACAGGGAGAGGTCCCGCAAACAAAGTACGACAAACTGACGGCGCGGTCAAGGAAACGGAGAACACACCGGGAACGAGGATGCTCGGGAAAAGACGCGGTGTTTTTCTCGGCAGAAATGGTATGCATCACGTTCGCTACACGTCGTGTACAAATGGTATGTATGTTGCTGCATTTTCGTAAATGCAGCCGTCTCATTAAAGATTCTAACCTCTTGCAAGGCATCTCTAATTAAGAGATTTCATTAAGATGATCAGATGTCCTGTTTTTCCTAGTATAGTCCCGATTTTTATTCGAATTTTTTTTAATACTATCCGAGACACTGATTTATTCCGGATTCGGGATAAATTGTCTCAGCTTATCCCAGTCCAAAGGCTTCTTAAATATTTTTAACGAAGATCTTCTCAAGAAAATTCACATCTCTGGTAAATACAATAATAACTTTGCTTTTTCTTCTTAATTTTTAGAATAATAAAACCTTGTCACCAAAATCTAGTCACCTTAATTTTATACAAAGGTGGATTTTTTAAGTTAAATTCTTGACAGAGACTGAATTGACAAATATCCTGCGAGACACGGTATTTTATAAATATTAGAAATCAAATATTAACTATGAGCAGAATTGCAGCGGAGCGTGAAATGATTTGAATTTTTCACACATTTCACACGTCACGCACAATTCCGTATCGTTAGAGCCGATGACACATATGACACACAAGCAGTAAGATTCAGACAGCGAATCAATAAGACAAATTTCAATACGGTAATTTGAGTTCACAATAGCCGGATTATTCACCGATACATTTCCCAGAAATATTCTATAAATTTTCCTTTGTGTCTCGTTAACGAATCAGGCGTTACGTGGATAAATTGGAGAAGCTAATCATAGGTATAATTGACGGAATACACAGCGATCGATCGTCATTTTGAATCACTTGACGGTAATGGCGTCTCGAGACTAAGCGTAAAGTCACGTTCGTCATTCAACTATTCCGTGCATGGAACATGTCATATTTTCTGTAAATACTTTCCAATCGTGCTACGTACTGTGCTTTCTGTACCCGCCAAGAAATAAGTATCCCGACACGCGATATTCCGAAAGAGTGATGTCGTGATTTCAGAAACTGCCGCGGACGAACGATCGAGAGATAAAATTAGCAATAACCAAGGATGACTCACCAATCGATTTGACGACAATGTCGTTGTCTGCTCGTCGATTGCCGCATCGCCCCTACCGCTGGCTTATTGTTGTATTTACTCACTCATCGTTCACCGTTTCGGACACCAGCTCGTTATACGACTCGCGCATCGACCGGAGAAACGCAGTTTAACACGATTCCACGGACTAACTGAAACGACATACGGCGATCGCTCGTCGCTTCCAATCAATTTCTGATAATGGCGTCCCTAAGACTAAACGACGCCGTGTCGTCGCGTACAGGCGTGAAGTTGCATTCGTAACTCAAATTTTTCACACGCTCAACATCATGGCTGCGTTCCGAAATTCACTATCAATACTGAAAATCTATAGTTTATATTACGTATATTATAGAATTTCAGCACTGGCAGTGAATTTCGAAACGTAGCCCATAGGTCGAGCTAGTTCCTTTTAGCAGCGCTGCCCTACATTTTCTATATATTTTCTATATATTCTATATATTTGCTTTGAATAAAACGGAGTGAAGGAGGCATACTTGCTTCATGTCCGACGAACAGGAGAAAGCAAGAAAGAGGATAATAATGCGAGGAAATATGCAGGAAGCGTAGTTAACAGATTTATGCCTGCCTCGACACTCGCATCTCGATCGATATTTCGGAAAAGCTAAGCTATGGTCGGAGACACGGCAATCGCCGATCACACAAGCACACGATCGGAAATTGAGAATGCGTGAATTTAGTAAACACGAACCTATCCGTCGCTGCCGCGTTATCCCTTGCCGCTGTTCATGCCTTGTTATCCTTACTTATCACTGAGATACTCGACGTTCACTCAATAAACAGTCACTGATCGATCTCTCAGCGAAGCACGTTTGATCACAATTTCGCGAATTAACCGACGCGACGTGGCCTAACACACGACTGCCGTTCGTTACTCTGGATCACTTGTCGATAATGGCGTCACTAAGCTAAACGACGCAGCGTCGCGCGTCGGCGTGAAGTTGCATTCATAATTCAAATTTTCCGTAGACTCTCGGCATCGTAGTTCGCGCTAGTTTCTCTTAGCGGCGCTACCTTACACCTTCTATACGTCGGACGACAAGGAGGGAAAGATACATAAATATACTGAGATCTGACGAACAGAAGAAAGCAGGAAATACAGTAAATGTAATCAACAGATCTATACACGCCTCGACATTCATATCTTGACTGATATTTCGGGAAAGCTAGGTTACGATTGGAGAAACAACAATCGCCACAAATAGACGATCGAAAATTGAGAATACATGAATTCAATGAATACTACTTGTTTATCGCTGCCGTGATGAATGTCTTCTCGTCGGCTGTCGCGTTCTCCCGACTATTCGTGCCTTGTTATTCTTACTCACTTATCACTGAGATGCTCGACGTTCACTCAATGAACAGACGCTGATCGATTAGAGAAGCACGTTTGATCGCGATTCCGCGAGCTAATCGATGTGACATGGACCAGCACGACGACTGTTCGTTATTCCGGATCATTTGTCGATAACGGCGTCATTAAGATAAACGACGCAGCGTCGCATATCGACGTGAAGTTGCATTTATAATTCAAATTTTTCGTAGACTCGGTATCGTAGTTCGAGCTAGTTTCTTTTAGAGGTGCTATCTTAAGCGGAGTCTACAATGAGAACTTAAGCCATAAAAATTAGAGCTTCCGCACAAAAACATCCGTAACTTGTTACGTTACGTTAAGTACTGAAAATGTAATGGCCATACCTGTACATAAAATTAAACTTGAATCAAGGCACAAAGAAATCCGTAAACTTAACATATCACGGATGTTCTTGTACGTTTTTAAACTTTAAGCTTGAAACCGTAAGAGAAACCCAAGTAACAGACTCACGTCAAAATGACGTCCAAATCTGGTCAGTTCATGACCAAAAATGACCAAGGAATAATAAAAAATGTGAAAATATCGTCAAAATGACGGTCTAATATCACAGACCGATGACGACATTTTAAGACAACTTAATGACGTTTTAATGACGTCTCTAAACGTCAATAATACGTTATTAAGATGTTGTACAGAAACGTCATTAAGACATCACAAAAAAGACGTCTTAAAGACGTCATTATTTAGTCACTTAACGTCAATCGACCAGTTATGACCAGTTTTTGACGTTATTTTGACGTGAGTCTGCTACTTGAGAAATTGCAATCAAAATCACAATCAAATATAAAGAAAATAATCGACTGTGATTGATCAATTTCTTACGGCTTACGGGATAAGCTTAAGTTTTATGGCTTGAGTTCTCATTGTAAGCCCCGCTTTACATTTTCTATATTTCGAATGACCAAGAAGGAAAGACACACACACACACACACACACACACACACACACACACACACACACACACACACACACACACACACACACACACACACACACATATATATATACTTAAAGTTTAACGAACAGAAGAAAATAGAAAATAAATTAAAAGTACCTATGTCTGGATACATACCTAGCATGTACCTAATTCTGGACATGCTTGTTATTTTAGTTTTAAAATATTGAAATATTCAAACATTCAATAAAGAATATACATATATTGAATATATATATAAATATTTTATGTTTAAGGATTAAAAATTCATATTTAAAGTTGATATACTCGTATTTAAAATCAAAACAACAAGAATGTTAAAATTAGATACGTACTTGGTACGTATCCAGTTGGTATTTTTACCTTACAGTAAACGTAGTCAATAAACAGAATTCTCTCTTAGGTTTGTATTCTAAAACGTCTTTTTTGAGAAAATTTTACTCGATACTCTACAGTGTATGTAACGCGCGTGAATTATAGGCACTGAATAAAATTTTTCTCAAAAAGGACGTTTTGGAGTGCAACCCTGATTGAGATTTTAATAGCAAGTGAATTACTCGTCGATTTACCCGCCACTGACGATGCTGTCGTCTCCGCGACCCTTGCATCCCTTTGAACGTTCGCTTGTCGTCACACCTGTTCACGGATCGTAGACATTCGACGTTTACCCATTGCATGACTACAAAATCGACCGAAGAAGCGCAGCTAATCATAATTCCACGGGATAATCGCACGCGATATACGGCGATCGTTATGTCGAGCTGCTTTCCAATAACGGTGTCACCAATCTAAAGAACCACGATCATGGGTAGACGTTGCTTAGCGTCGTTATTTGTATTTCTTTCAATTTCGTGAAAGCAACTATTTTTTATTCTCTTGTGATATTTAGCTACGGAATATCGAATTCTTCGCGTTGTATAATTACAACATCAATTCTCACGCTTATAAGTTACGCCAATAGATACAATCGTTGACGTATAATTTTTGTTTAATTAATCGGGGTAACCACTTGTCTCACGTATTGCTTCTTCTTCGTTTCGCAACCAAGATGTCGTATGTTGTACCGGGCATCGATGATCTACGCATCATTGTCGATTGTGGATCGAAGGTCGTTTGTAAAGCAAACAGCTGCGGTACGAAATCACATTCTTTGCTTAATCTCAAATAAGTGAGGTCTCTCAGTAAGGTGTTTGAGAACAGTCGAGGAACGCGACATTCGACATAACATTTTCGCGGTAGGACAAAGGTGTGCTTCGAGTCCGCCGTTAAAGTCACGAGAAATTGCGCACATCATCCTGAGATATCGCGTGAGAAAAGTAACGACAAGAATCACACCTTTCGCTCGTATCATTCGCGAGATCTTGTATTCTGGAATTGCACTTTCGTTTCGCGCGCCAAACGCTTGAATATGCATCGCGGATTCGAAGTCTCGGAAAATGCTACGCAAGAACCGCTTTATCACTGATAAATCAGCGTTTTACGTAAAACCTGGTCGGCCCAGTGACATTAAAGGCGTGGACAAACGCTCGTCGAACCCACCCGTCCGGTCCGAGCGTTTTGACGTAAAAAGGTCGACGTGTATGAAAACATGTATGTGTTTACAGATGCGACGGGAAACATCGGCATGCAGTTACGCGATTCCCCGTTGTTCGTGAAAGATAAATACCCGACGAATCTCTCGCAGAAGACTGGACTATCGTTCTCCTCGACGCAAACGCGAAAAAGAGTCGGATCCAAACTCTCCGTTCGAGCGCTAATTAAATGAGAGGCAAGCAGGTGAGATGATTTTTCTATGTTGCTTGCAAAAAAAATATTTAAAATACGAAGAGACGATATTACTAAATACTTATGTAAAGGTCAAAGACAAGGAGTGGAGATAACCTTAAAGAGTACAGTTTTACGTATTACGTATATATTATATGGAACAGATTATTATTACAGATAAAGGAAAAACAAAATTGTTGCATTTGCATCGTTATGATTAAATGTTTGTAGGGATCATTATCTAAACTGTGAAGATAGCAAAGAGATTTGTCTGTCTTTATTTCTAAAAAGAGAATAAATTATGTTGTAAGTTGTCGTTTATTCAATGAGATTAATAAGAGCAATACTGTTGATACTTGTGTATGATAGTTTTTACTCGATAGATAAAGGAAAAACAGAAATGTTGCATTTGCATTGTTATGATTAAGTAGGAATCATTGTGCATATTTAAGCTGTAAAGATGAAACTAACAAAAAACTTTATCTGTCTTAACTCTTAAGAAGAAAATTGTGTTGCAGATTATCATTAATTAGGTGAAATCAAGAACAATGCTGCTGACACTTGTGTATGATAGTTTTTATTCGACAATCGTTCGTTACGCGATACAAGTAGAAATCATTCTTGCCCGTCGAAATCAGTGTAACTTCTTACAAGTCATCACATACAGAAACGCTTGAAATCACACGGCATAGGGTACCACCCGCCCTATAAGCCGATTACAAGAAATATACACTATATTACAGCGTCGTGTTAATTGGAAATACAGAGCACCGGTACGAATGTCACATCGGCCGATGCTCGATCGATCGATCGTGTGTAGGAAAATACAACTATATTTCGTATAATGACGACGTAAAATCGTTAATGAGCCACGAGAGTGCGAGGAATCGCTCGAGCCTCCGTCCAATTTCACGATACGGTCGAAGGAAGCGACTTATTAAATTCTCACTCGTGGGGACGTTCGAAAGTTCTCTCGTTCGTGTCACACGGTAGCCATTTGATCGCGCTCGTTTATTCTCTACATTAAGGTCAACAGAGTTCAATTACCTTCGCCAATGCCGCAGGTTTCAGTTGGATTTGAGGCTCGATTACGCTCACTCTGATTTCTACGATACACAAGACCGTGACTGATAAAAGTGGTACCGGAGAGAGACGTTGGGCATAATTATGTTTTCCACCGTAAAATTTCTTCGCATTCGATTATCTCGAAATTTGTCGCAGAAGATAAGAAAAATCTATATATACGCGTTACATAAAATAATAATATCTATCAGGACGAGATCGCGCTTGCTTTCGGTAACGGATTTCTGGTCCTCCTTGTCTGTTTTCCTTTTCTTTTTTTTTTTTTCTTAAGAAAAGTGTTATTGATCCTCACACACTTCTTCGAAAAAATTTTCAAATGAGAGATTCAGAATAGATTATTATTATTAATTAGCTAGATTTACCGCTCTAGTATTTGCCTGATTAATCAATGCTCTACTTTAATGATAATTCCTAAGTACATAAATTCGCTACTCGATTCATCACTAAATACGAGAGTAGAGAGATGATTCGGGGAAACAAATTCTGTGATAATATACATTGCATCATATGTTGACGCATGTGTATGTGATGTATCGTAAATCATGTATTAAAATTCTCGGGCTTGCATACAAGTGGAGAGCAGAGCAACAGAGCTTGGAAAACTTGAAGAATAACGAAGGCGGCATCGTCCGATATAATTGTCTTAAGAAAGAACTGAATCCAGACTGCGTGAAACTGTTTGTGCTTATTATCACAGAATTGTCAATTGCCCAAACGGTTTACATACATCGCGGACGAGTAGTTCTTCCGTCAGATCGTAGCGCATTATTGATAATTTCGATATACGTGATATAAATTAGAAAAAAATGTTTTAGTAGCAAAATCATTTCGAAAAATACGAGTCGCAGAAAAATAGCTGCCACTCGGTAGTGAGTATTTTGTGTAAAGATTTCGCTTCAAATTTTTTTTCTTTAAATCGTCATACTAACGAAGGGTGGGAAAATCGTCATACCATCTTCTTCTCCTTCTTCTCACATTGTTTCTTTTTTTTTTTTTTTAGCATACCATTGATATCCACTCTTTCATTTGTACAAGATGACTGTATCGTGCTGGCGTTATTTACAGCAAAGGAAGAGTTTCGAGTGTGATAGAACCTCTCGACAGATATGTCTTATTATTATCGCCAATTTGTGTGACGAGTTTTTAAATATGTTCTTTGGAACATCAACCTTCCGATGTGTAGGTAAATTTTCATTTGGCGGTATTTTCAGAGAACGCAAATGCAGTGTACCGAATAATTTCTTTTATGCTTTTAATTCTTAAATTTTGCTTTCTTTTATCTTTTTTCGGATTACTCCGAGAGTGTGCTAATATAATCTTATAACAAATTCAAGAATTTCGACAAGTCGCGATCATAAAAGAGACTGCTGCCAAAATAATATTTAGCAGCTACCTTTGCGGAAACATTACTCTGCAACAGTAATGTTTACAGAATTAACATTCATTACATATTCTTTTTCTTGAACACAACTTTAAAATTTCTTCTCGAACAAAAAAAAACAGCGCGAAAGGAAAACTTAGATCTGTACTAATAGTTGTTATTTGAAACTTATATCATGTGAGATTCTCCGACTTTTATTCAGAGTTAGATCAAAGTTTTTCAATTGAATTACGACATATACATCTGTAATAGCGATTCAACTGAAATATTCTTATCTAACATTGCATTCAAATCTGCGTATCTCACTTGAGACGAATTTCAAAGTAATAACTATTAATACAACTCTTAGTCTTCGAAGTTTCTCGTTTCGTTATATTTTTATCTTGCAACTTATTTCCATAAATCACCGCTACATTTCTAAAAAACTCTCTTACATACTATTAATTTCTACTTATATATAAGACATTCAGTATATAACTCGCTTTTAACGTGTGACTGGCGTCTTCGATATCCATTAACTAAAACACATGCGAATGCATCAGAGATCGCGCATCTGAATACAAGTTTTTAAAGAAAATGAAAAGTTTCTTTGTGAAGAAATTGACACATATTTGCACGAATAAATTACAGAATCTATTTGAATGTTAAGAATTTAGAAGAAACAGAGAGAGATAATTTGAAGTAATTGATTTCAGATAAACTATACATAATGAAATATTTGCAAAATACATATTGACTTTAGATTCACTCAAAGAGGGATTTACAAGTGAGAGAGGAGATGCTTGAATCTTTGATGCAGTTGTACATGCATTTGGAGAATGCTAACGTAAACTAACGATCGACCAGAGCAAATGTTCCTTCGCAATCCAGCCGTGTTTTCTAATTTTCATACCTCTTGATGAAAATGAGACATTATGCGGAAAGAATTGTCAATTATTGCTACGAACGTTGTTAGAGAGCAGTGGTCGCACGGTGATTGCTTGACGAAGCGTGAGATAAAAGTGATTCATTAAAGACCTTTCGAGATCGTTATTAACACACACAACACGCGCATCTCCATATGAAAACCCGTAAAAGTCCACGATATATCTTTAGTGCGTCACTTGGCACTGATTAGCGTCCGACAACGGTCTCCTCGATAAATCAAGCGCGGCTGCCGAGTGCATTCGTTCTTATCGTGGTATGACGTAGCGGTACAAAAACGATTCGAAGTATAATACAGTAGGAACCGTCCAGATATCATACGCTCGTGTTATTACAAACCGTTACCCTTTTCCGTAACAATGACGAAGACCCCCCTTACACAGCTACGAGATCTTCGCGCTATCGGCTACTCGCGACAAACAACAGATCTGCTGAGAAACTAGCGATATAATGCATCAACGGTTTGTTTTTCTCGCGATAACGATATACAAGGAACCTTAACAAAAACTTCTCATATCAAAATACGCTACACAGTTAATGTTCGTGTGTAAAAACGTGCAAAAAATGATACCGTTGAACTGCGAGTGCTATCTAGAATCACACTGCGACTATATATCGGCGTCCGTCTACGGAACGAAATTAACGGGGGTTTCAGTCGTAAGATCCGATAGAAACTCTCATCTTAACAATTTCTTACAAATCCGCATGAGAAATTTGGATATCGATCTTATCTCAAACGCACCCGTCCGAATGTGGTCACGCGACGCTATTACATACGATTGCAGCTAACTGTGAATATTTCTCGGTGGTTGCTGCATTATTGAACTATCGTAATGCTACGTGCAAACATAGGAGCGATTATTATCCTACGTTTGCGGTATGTTAACGCCGAGTGGAGCGGTTCGTGAACATTAGCGTTAACATCTCGGAATTCTATACACAGCGTGTGACTCGACGAATGAGTAAATTGTTGCCTGCGTAAGACTCGCCAACAAGACGCAACTGTACAATGTCTTTGTCACTCAGCACGTTCATTTCATGAACATGAGATTCTCTCCAACGTTTCGCAAAGTCCATCTGATGTAAATGCATCCTACAGTCTATAATAATTCATGTGAATCTATAATATAAAGTAAAAGAGTACCGTAAAGCGCGCGGATAAAAGACATTGCGACTAGAATTAATACGTTCGACTAGAATTCTCACCTTGCAAAAGTTTCTATAAAAGAAGGTTTCAAAGTCTTTATACAACAAGTCTCGCACATCGCGCGAGTAATAATATTCACTTTACGACAACGTTAAATGCCGTTCGTACGTAGGATAGTTGCTTAATTATCGTGTTCGCGCTACATCATAATCATACATTCCTCTATCACTAATTGATATTAAAAGGCCGTTACGTATTTCACCGTTTGGAAAGTAACCAGTGCCGCACTCTGGAAGCGCTAGAGATTTTCCTTCTTAATTCTCGTCTTCAAATCAAATCTCAGTGCACGCGTGAGAGCACTTGCCGGGGCGAAATGTTGTAACCGATAGCGCGTGACAGTGGATTAAAATAAAGATTAAAAATACGCTGAGTATTCGCTCGTCTCGGCCGAAGCAAATTAACATGATAATAGTGCGCGATATAATTTTGTAAATATCACAAAAAGGAAGCAATCGTGAAGTTGCGCAATGTCACATGTTGTGCCGGATTTTTACCTCTTAAGAATCGAGATTCGTAGCACTTCCATATAGAGGCAATAGGCACTTCAGTATGACGATGAGAATGATGAGTTATCATAAAGGGTTAATCTGACTTTGTGGCGGGTAAACCGTGACCTACGACCAGTTGCTCCTTCGGAAAGTCCAGAACCACGGTGACGTGAAATCCCATGTTCGCGAAAGCTATCACATACTCGCACAACGAGAACCAACTAAATGCTGCTCGAAATTATAATAAATGTTATTGTCTTCTTCTCTCGGACATATCTCACTTACTCTTATATGTCTTATTATATATTTCATTCCTTACCCAAGTCGTGACACAGCAGTCGATGTTTCAAGAAGAAGATAATAAGACCGATTGTACTGACAAGACTCATCATAAAGAGCGCCTGTTTGTACTGAAGACTTTGTGCATTTGGAGTTATTAGGCGACCCAATCTTACGGCGGTCAACATGTACATGAGTGAACTAATCATGAACACTATGAAAATTTTTTCGTGCACAGCTGGAAAAGATTTCGTTTATTAAGACGACATTAATAAAGCGTCACTTTTATGAGCATTTCGTGTAGTGATATAAAAGTAATAAGATTGGTGTAAAACTGTGTGGTATCACTTACAATAATTCTCCCTGTTAGAAACGTATGTTACACCACACAAAGCTGCTACCTCAGCAATGTTTAGCCAGTAGCACAAGTTTAGGAGCCTGCTCCCCATAATCTTTAGAGGCACATCTTCAATGCTTTTAAGTATGTTGTAATAGTAGGAGTGATAAACACTGGCTATCACCAGTCTAGGTCCAATATGTAATGCTATGCTAACACGCCATAGATACCTTTGGGGAGATACGCCAGTAATAGCTGAGATCGATGGAAGGATATTGTAGACCTACAATAAACACAGATATAAATATCATTGTTGCAGACACCAAGTTACTTATTGTGTTGAAATGCAATATAATTCTGCTTACCCTACAGTGAGTTTCATGAATGTCATCCTGTTGGAATATATATGCTGTGACAAAACAGAACAACAGTGACACAAGTGGTAAGCCAACCGTCGCCAAACACAGTTTCCTAAATGATAGTGCGAGATATATAGAACTCTTGTTGCTTCCAACATTATTCAGTTCCATATTAGCTGTACTGTCTAACATCCTGTCATTTGTGCGCAAAGCAACAACACGTGACTCAGAACGGAGCTGAGTCAGATTCTTGTGCGATGTAGATACATCATGCTCTTCCTTAGAATCACTCGATCATCATCGGTAACACTCCATGTACCTTAACAACCCTGACGCAGAGGAATTGCAGATTAATATTCATCCATACTACATAAATAATATCTTTGAATTGCTCATTAGCAATATCACACAAGAAAATTGACAAGCTCTTTTCCCAGAAACTAGCACACACGTTATGACAGTATAGAATCTAATCATGAAGGATGATACACTCTTTGAGCAAAGTGAAACTTCCTTGATAGAGATAAATCAGCACAACAGCATTGATAGCTAAGCACCACTTCACTTTGTAAATTGCCTGGTGAAAGTGTAGAGTTTATATCGCGCAAATATGCACAAAATCGCGGTAATCATGCAATATACGTGTCTTACTTTTCCAAACCATCCAATCCATCGATATAAAGAACGTTTGGTGCAGAATTAAATTATATAATGTGTAGTATTATATATACACACATATATATATATATACATATACACATGTATATACATATATTTCATGAATGCGAACCAATTCTTACTACACACGCACTACATGTTAATCACTCATTGTTCATTGCATTTGTATCACATTGTGTCAATGCTACCGATTATTTTCACAATTGATTTTGCAAATAACCTACTTCCTCTATAAATAGCGAGCAAAAGACCGAAATCGCGGCCGCGACTAGCGGTTGTAACTGCCCTTGAGATTTTACCGTGGACGATTTTCCATATGTCCACTGTCCCAATTGTTCGTGTTATCGCAGCGTCTCTGTTTTGACGAGCCGCGATGAAGAAATGTCAACGTGCGCAACTGTCAAAAGTAACGACGATTAGAGGAATGCGCAATGCCGAGGCACTGCAGACTGACGCCCGCTGATGAATCGCGACTGGGATGAATCACAGTGCGGGACGATTGATAAATAAGAAGCGATAGAGATCACCGTTGAATCACATTGACGAGACAAAAGATCGCGCAATTTACCTCTTCTCTCTCGTTACAATAATCGTTTCGTCCGCCGCAAACGTCCCGATTCCTTTCTGTGATGTATGTACACAACGCTGTGTACATATATATATACCGCTGCGCTCCCCACGCAGCCTCTTCTCCCGCCTCTCCTGCTCGATGCATTTAGCGGAACTTTTGAACTCGACGCGCGCAATTTGGTAGCAGACTTTTTTGTGTGACTAATTTAAACTACATGTATCAAAATGCCGTTTGATTTATTACTAATAGTTGGAATAATTTCGATGATATATAAGGAAAATATCAGGTATATATAATACCCTATGATCAGAAAGTACCGGGAATTTTTAAATAAAACAAAATAGAGTTAAATTTCAGGCAAATTTATTTTATCTCCTTCAAAATATGATCCATCTGAAGCAACACACATGTGCCAACGCTTGACCCAGTCCTCCATGCATCCCTGGTAGGCCGACGAAGGGATGGCCTTTAGTTCCCTCGTCGCATTCTCTTTGATCTCCTCGATCGACTGAAATCTCTTTCCACGAAGTGGCAACTTCAACTTGGGGAACAAAAAAAAGTCGCACGGGGCCATATCAGGTGAATACGGTGCTTGCTCGATGGTATTTACTTGATGTTTGGTCAAATAATTCAGTACAATTCGGGCTCGGTGCGATGGCGCGTTATCATCATGCAAAATCCAAGAATTGTCGGCCCACATTTCCGGCCGTTTGCGACGTACAGCATCTCTCAAACGCTTCAAAACGGATAAATAATATTCTTTGTTGACTGTCTGGCCCGGTGGAAGGTACTCATAGTGCACTACGC
>NW_022639456.1:704067-738003 GCF_010583005.1 Odontomachus brunneus | reverse complement strand
GGAACGAGCCTGGCTGCCACGCGTCTCATACCCAAAACATCAACCACAATATGCTGTGCCGTTCCATATGCAATGCCAAGTTCACTAGACATCTCTCTTAAGCTGGTATGACGATTTTCAAGCACCATTTCTTTCACTTTCTTCACGTTTTCATCGGTGTTCGACGTCGATGGACGTCCGGAACGAGGCAAATCTTCCACCACTATACGACCACTTTTAAAGTCTTTATACCACTCGTATGCTCTTGTTTTTGATAGAGCAGATTCGCAAAATGCTTTTTGCAACATTTTCAGTGCATCGGCACACGAAATTTCGTTCGCAACACAAAATTTCAAACAAACTCTTTGTTCAACAACATTATCCATGGTAAAATGCGACAAATTGAAAAAAGTTGACTGATGTAAACAAACGCCAGGCAGACACTAATGATTGGATGGCACTAAAACCTGACAGATGTGCGTCTTAAGGTCGTACCAACATAAGAAAAAAAAATAAACCGGTTCCAGCATGCGCGGTACGTTTAAATAAAAAATTCCCGGTACTTTCTGATCATAGGGTATATACACAAATGATTTCATACAAACAATCAATATTTATTTGCTACGTATTCGAGGTACTCGTTCTCTTTGCTGACTTTCTTGTTCAAATTCATATTCGATTTCCACCCTTGGTTGCTTTTTCTTCTGCACTTTTCTTTTCTTGACGACTTTCGGCATTTTTCCTTTCTTGCTCGTAGATGGTACGTCCTATAAAATTAAATATTGATGATTTATATCAGAACTTTGAATAGCAATCTTCTCTCAAACTAATGAATCCTTACCTCGATATCGCTTGCTTCAGACACAAAACTGTCCGATAATTCAACTAGATCCTTTTGTCCAGAGTCGCTATCTTCGTCCTAAATAAGATTTTTGTAAATGAGTTATTCTTTGGTAAATAATTCATTTTTTTTACTTACCATAGAGACCTCTTCAGCATCGAAATCATCGTTATCTCCATAATCATCGTCATCGTCATCATCATCACTGTCAGCTTCGACATACTGAGGGCCATTTTGCTCACCCTCTTCATCCGCCTCCAATTCCATTTCTATCTCTTTTTCAATTTCCTTCTCTTGTTCTTGTTCCTGCTCGCTTTCTGCCTCACTTTCATCGTCAACCTCAACAGCTTCCACAGCTTTGTCAAATACTCTTTGTGGGAAGTTATAAATATCATTATACTGAAATATACATCAAAACAATTAGATTTAGAGAAAATATAACTATAAATATTACAATTTTACAAATCATGATTATATTACCATTCCTTGCTTTAATCTCTCCATAAGTTGCTTTTCAATCGCATTTTCCAGTCTGGCAGCTATTAAAGCCTTTTCTTCTCTACGTCTCTCTCTTCTCTCAATCTTTCTTTGAAGAGGCACAATCTTCTTCTGCCGTCTTAATCTAAGTTTCCTCATGCGAATTAAATATTGTGTAATTTTGACAAATCTCTGCTTACATTTTGCTTTTATGAAACCAGGCCAATAGAGTAGATTTTCATTAATTTGTTGTATTGCTTTTTCAAAGTTCCTGGACAACTTAACTTTTTCCCACATGTTTTTGGGTGTATGTATTCTGATAAAAAAATATTGTATATAATATGTAGATATTCCCTACATAGATATATTAGAACAAAAATGATTTTGTAGTTACCTCTCGGCTGTTTTCATATAGAGATAAATAATACCATTCTCCTCTCTAATCGTAGCATATTGACTATTTGCAAGAGGGCACGCTGCCCTGCTGCATAATCCTGTAAGATTATACTCATTCCTACAAAATCTCTGCGTCTTTGTGCTGTAGAATAAATATTACAAGATTATAATAATAAACTCACAATAGTCCAGGTTCTTTAATAATCCAACTATTATTTAGAGTTTCTTAAAAATTCACTTACTTTACTTTAAAGGAACAGAACGATTTATTAATAACACTCCATACAACCTGCAAGATTAGGTTAAGATTAAGAGATTATCGTTAAAACCATTATGAAATACCTTTAATTTTATACTGATCTTACATCGTCGTGCTGCATTTTTTTTCACTGTAGCTTTTTTCAAAAATTAATTATCTCGTGCTATTGTAGACAATTTCTTTTTCGTGTACCTTTCAGGCAAAGCACGTGTACTTTTAACTGCTTTTAACTTTCAGTCTGTTCAGCTAGCGGCATACGGTGCTTGTTTTCGTGCTGGATTGCTTGCTGGATGGAAATACTCTGTTTTGATTGGTGTATTTCCATCTATCTTCAGAAATGCACCAATCAGCAAGCAATCCAGCATGAAAACAAGCACCATATGCCACTAGCTTTCTTTTCAGCTGCACTACTGGTGCAATAAGTTAAAGTGAGACAAGTATATGTTTTCTCACTCTAACTTGTTGCACCAATTCAGCAGTGCAGCTGAAAAGAACAGATCATTTATTGTATACTCGTGCAAGAACTCTGAGACGCCATCTGTACACTATTCATTGTACTTCCAGAATGTATAACAACATTTACCTACAGGTCATTTCTACAGATTATTTACCTACAGCAGAGAGAAGTATGAGAGCGGCCACCAGCCTGATTACAATAGTCAGAGCTAGACGCATTTTCGAGATCTAATAAAGTGTGCCTTTACTACGTTTGTTAGGCGCATTTTCGCGGTGGTAACGATAAAATGCGCCTGGTTTGTGCCCGTTGTACTTCCGTACAATGATAGTAAGTTAGAAAAAAACACGTCCAATCGCTCTATTCTTGTCTCATCACTAATGAGCTGACCGCGCGACGTAGGCACGAAGCGAGCTAGCGGCGATATTATCGCAAAACTAGATCATCGTAAGTTCCCGATGTGCTTGACGATTGAGAGTGTATGACGTGACGCTCGTGCATGTGCTCGCGCACACGAGTTTACATGACCCGGCTGCGCGCCCCCCGCCCCCCCAACGTCGCTCCATGGACGTAGGAATATCTAGACGAGACGTATTTCGTGGTGAGTGAAGCCACAGGGGTGAGAGGAATGAAAGTCGGAAGTGATCACCAAATACGGCGGCGGCTTATATCACGGAGAACAATGTCTTGTATAGTGTATTGGAAAATGTACAAAATGATACGATGATCAAATACGATGATCGAATAATCGGTAATAACAATAAATAACAATAACTGGGCAACGGCAATAATAACTGATTAAAAACGAGGTAAAGAAATTGTCGTAACGGTACACCCGAGTTGCTTTTCTATGTGCAATAATTAAATAATAATCGAATAAATTAAATAATAATAAAATAAAGAGATAATAATACTCGAATATTAAATGGTAGTGATAATAATATCTGTTCGACAATCGTGTGATAATATCCGCGAGTAAGTAATAATCAGATGATCGAATAATCGGTAATAACAATATCTGGATAACGGCTCTAACAAAAACTCTAGGCTCCACAAAGGCTAGGTAAACAAACCGTCGTAACGGCTCGCTCGTGCCGCTGACTAAACGGCGCTTGAGGAGACGCGCGAATCACGCCATACACTCTCAACCGTCGAGACGAACACATCGGGAGCTGTCGCGTTATTTTCTAAATTATTCCGTGCCGATTTTTAATACCGCGTTTCGACTTCGCGACAATTGAGGCAATAATTAAGACAAATTAAGCATACTCTTCACACGAGCAGATGTTGCGGGCTTACCGCGACAGGTAATTACCACATTTCATTTACTTTTTTACTTATTAGATAGAGAAACGTCGCGATCGAGTTCCTCAGTGCCGATCAAATATTATCATCATCCATTTATTATTCGAATATTATTATTTTTTTATTCAGTTGTCATTTAATTATTTTTATTGCGTATTAGGAAACAACTTAAGCGTGCCATTACGACGATTTCTTTTCCTCGTTTTGCTGTCGCGTGTAACTAATTGATACTAAATTATTAAATTAAATTTCTGTTACAGAGATCCAATAGAACAGACGCAGTCACGCGACTGTTAGATCTGTAGTAGCATTATATTCGGATTCTCGCGCATGCGCATGTATTCTCGGCAGGGGCTGAAAATCGGTCATGTTACTGCAGGTTATTTAGGTCATATTGTGTTAAGCTGGCTATATACACTTTTTGTAACAGTAACTGTAAGACGTAAGAATTGACTAATCATGTTGAGAATCGTCGAATCGTAAGGTCGCCATTTTTATGAATACTCGATCGCAATTGGTCAATTCTTACGTTACGTCTTATGGCTCCTACACACAGGACGCGGTAAGGGCTATCGCACACAAATTGACATAACTGCATATGTATAGCATAAGACCGTATATACCAATGAGCATCGAGTATTAAGTCGCCATATTGGTGTTCGATGCTTAATATTCGATGCTCATTGGTCCATACGATCTTATGCTATGCATATGCAGTTATGTCAATTTGTGTGCGATAGCCCTAATGCTTGCCGCTCGGCGAAAGTCGCGACAGCCAATCAATATGTTGTTTTTCCGTAAGAGCTAGAAGGTTTTTACGGAAAGCAGCATATTGATTGGCTGTCATACGAACTTCCGCCGCGCGGCAAACATTACCGCGTCCTGTGTGCAGAAGCCATTACGGTTACTATTACGAAAAGTGTGTGTCCAGCTTTAGCATCTAGAGGTCGATTATGTATCTGAAAACGGAATGAAAATGACAAAGTGTTTAAATTTACTAGAATATTTGTAACTTCATTGGTCAGTGTCTAGTGAATTTGCTTGCTTTTATAATTTTTATTAAATTTCGAGATACACAATCGATCCCCTACCCTTACGAAAAAAATAAAACCCTCAATTTTGAGTATAAACACCTAAAAACTGAGAATAAACACTTAAATTTGAGTGTTAACATCCAAAATTGAGGGTTTTTTCATATTTTTTTTCGTAAAGGTAGAGCACATTCTGGATTAATTTTTTACAGTTTTTTAAGGTAATTTTCGCGTTTGTAAAGGTGTATTTTCAAATGTGACGTGAAGTGTGCGTATTTCGCTCTGCATCGTCTCTTGGATTACAATGTGTGTTAATGTTAAGAACATGGACAGTCCATGTTTTCAACCACACAGTTATGCGCTTAGCATGGACACGAATCACCAGGAAATGGGCATAGAATGGACACGCACCAAATCGATACTTCACTGGCAGCTTCTGAAAATGGGCGTACAGAACTTAGTGCCACCTCAAAAATGGGTGCGAACCAGCGTGAAAATCGGTGTCGGCCAAAACGTATGGCCGCTCTCAGGCTTCTCTTTGTTATATACTCCGAGACTCCATCTGTACAATGTTCATTGTACTTTCAGAATATATAACATAACATTTACCTACAGGTCATTTCTACAGATCATTTATCTACAGATCAGTTCTTTTAACAGATCGATCCGGAGATGGCAGCAGCGACACAGTTTCAAGCCACCATATTCGTCAAATAGGAAGTTCGGCTCCCGCCATCTTCTCATCGCAAGTTTTCGATTTCGGTGCCGCAGTTTGATTCTCAGAGGGATTTAGCCTGAAAATAAGTGTTACATACCTGTAAATATAATATATATTAGTTAATTCGCTTATTCTATGGAAAATCAATGAGAAGATTTTATAAGTAGTTGTTCTAACACGTTTAAAGCTGATTTTTTCTAAGCGAAAAGTTCTCGACTGAGAAAGAAAGGCAGGAAAGACGAAGTGAGAAAGACAGAGATACAATTATTAGAGAACTTTTACGCTAAAGATAAAAATGCGTACGTTACTTTGAATCGAATAAATAGCGAAACGTTAACGGGTTGGGACAAACCAACTTTGACTAGAAAAAGATATTTGAGGTGTATTTGTGTCGATATATTGATCATGAGAAAATTGTTGATATGATGTCTACTTTCCATATCACTGCATAAATGTAAATAATGCTTTTGAAGAACAGTAGATACCGTGTAAACAACTATCGGGAATAACTATAATTCCAAGAATAATGTCGGAAGGGTTGCTCGTCACGGAAACAGCGTGCATCCCTTCGCGAACTAATCACTGGATAATGGAGGAATTTATATTCTCGTAGAACGTCACGTCGTCACCGCCTCGATACTTCCGTGACTCCCCAACTACGGCTGAGTCAAGTTTCTTAATTAAGAAACCGTCCATCTCTCTCCGCTGCTTCTTCGTCGACTGTATCGGCCTTGCGGATTTACTACGACGACACGAAGGAAGTAAAAGAAGATTTCGCCTTTGGCAAAAGATAAAGGTAGAACTAAATAAGTACTCTATTGATCTTGAGTATAAACCTGCACTTATCGCTACTGGGTTTTTCTTCTGGGCGACTTCTTATAATATTAATGAATATGTACACAGAAAGAAGGACATTCTTGTCTGGAAAATATCTTTATTTATAACATGTTAATCTTCAAATGAGATTACATAGCATTAAACGAATATAAATTACTTGCAAGATTATATTTTATATGATTCAACGAAGAAAAACTTGTGTCCTTTTTTATTATTCAAAAATAATTTTTATTAATGGAAAGCACACAAGATATTAAATTGAAATTATAATGTTTTTAAATGTGTGTTATGCTCTAAAGTTCCCTATTTACTTTACTTTTTATAATAACTGTTTCATATATAAACAACGATATACAATTTTATTGTATAACGATATACAATTTATTGTTAGAATTTTTACGTCTTCAATATAAAAAATGTTAAAATTTTATTTAAATATTATAACAATCTCATAAGAAGTACAATATGATTATTTTGATGTATCTTCTTCTGACATTTAGAGACATGATATTCTTAATCCAATATTTTGTGCTTTCTATTAATGAAAATTATTTTTGAATAATAAGAACAGATTTTTTTCATTGGATTATATAAAATATTCTAGAAAGTAATTTATCTTCGTGTAACGCTATGTATTCTTATTTGTAGATTAACATGACAAAAATAAAAATATTTTTCAAAGAATAATGTTCTTTTTTCTGTTCATTCATTTATCTTGAAATCGTAAGACGCGACCTTTCAGTTGTAAATATTAGAGAACGAAAAAATATTTCTTTTTTTTTTATTTCTTTTCTTTTTTTTTCAATAACGAGGCGTTAAGAATTAAAGAATTATTTTATGTGAATATATTGCAATGCCTTGCACCTCGGTTAATTTTAACGTGTGACAACTTTTCGTAAATTCTTTGTCGCAGAAAAATCCCTTATCTGTACGTCAAATAAAATTTATCCACCGCGAAACAAGCACGAATTATAAAGAATCGGCGGGAATTTACTTCATGAGCTTGTTGTATTCATTTACACGTTACTTCTTCAGCTACGCAACACTCTTTCTTTCATCGAGTTCCTCATTATAAAATCTCATTCGATTTAAAGATAGTCTCCGACTGAGAGATACACGCGTCGATAGGCGACTTTGATAAGTTGACAGTCGAATATCCAGTAGCCGATGCGGCATCCACGTGTGTAGGACAATAGCAAAAAACGGGGGTGTAGAGCGCGCGCGCGCAGGGAAAGATACAAAACGCGATGCGTATTCGCGAGTCCAGGGGCGTTTGCGCGTTTGTCGGCACCCCGTTTTCGAGAAAGAGAATATATAGAAAGAGACAGAGAGAGAAAGAGAGAAAGAGAGAGAGAGAGAGGAGAAAAGGGGAAGAGAGACAGAGAGAAGAGAGAGAGAAAGGGAGAGGACGAGCGAGCGCTTCCGCCTGATCGCCCACATACATTTTCGTTAAAACGCGCGTGTTCCGTCCGTTTCATTAATTTTAATGCCCGCCGAGCCCGTTCTGTTCATTTCTGCGCAACATATGAATATGCCCGGCACCCGCACCCTCTCGCACCGCGCGCTTTCTAGCCGCGCGCGTATGCTCTCTTTATCCCTGCGAGCGACACGCACGTTTGCCGTACGTGCATCAGTGTGTGTTATTGTTGTATGTACCTATGTATACGTGTGTGTATGTGTGTGTGCACGCGCGCGAGGCTGCGTACGCGAGCGAGCAACGAGCTCACTCATGTGAACGCGGCCTCCTCCCTCTCTACCACCCTCTCCTCCCACGGGTTGGTTGATATTAATTAATAATCAGAAACAGATGCGGCCTCAGCTCACGCCGCGCCGCTCTGCTCCGCGCGCTTCGAAACGATAATTATTTAAGTTCCTCCCCTCTCTTTCCCGCTTGCTTTCTCAGTCTCTCTCTTTCTTTCCCTCTGTGTCGAGCGTCTCCAGTGCCTCCTCCGCCTTTTCTTCGTCGTTGCTCGGCGAGCGCGGCGTGCTAATTAAAGAGCATTCGCGCCAGCGAATTTTACGCGGCTCTCTCCCCGACGCACCGCGCGTTCCGCACGGACCGCAGCGTCGTTTCTCCGCTCTTCCCGTGGAATTCATGCGGACCGCAAGAACACCCCCGAGACCTGGTGGCACATTTTACACTCGAACCGCGCGTTCGAAAATGAGGAGCGTAAAATGCCGAGGCTTTCTTGTCGGATGTTTACGATAGGTTCATATTTGGGAGTCGAGTGAGCATGAAAAAGAAGACTATGAGTTTACGCGACTTGTATATCATTGGATTCGCGATTGTTCCGAGGTTTACTATCGTAAATTCTCAGTAGCTCGATCTTTAAGATCTTTAAGATGACGTTGGTGCATCGATCCGCATGGCATTCTCAAAGTGCAAAGTTCTCTTTGATACTCTCGCGATTCGCACTAGTCTTCAAAACGAGAAAACTCGACGCACGAATGGCAATTTATCAACTCCACGACGAGTCATACCACGCTGCTTCTTCTCTTTCGCGCGAATGTCCGAGAAATCAATATTGTGGCCGCCGATACGGCCGGAAAAATCGTCGCAAGTTTTTCCGCGAGGCGCGCTAGAAGCAAAATCGAGGGCAAGGAGGTCCCGAGGAGGTGGCGAACGGCGGCGGTAGAAGGCGAGCAGGACGCGCCGTTTTCCCGGATGGCGCTTAGCCAGCGACGCTCTCCCAGTGTCTGCCTTAATATCCGCCACTAACATTATTTCATAAAAGTATTACTATAAATCCAAACTCGCGTTATTTAAGCGCGGTGCCTCCGCAGCGCGCGGGATCTTACCAGAAACCGCCTCTTCTCCTGCAGTCAGCCAGCTAGCGGATTCTCTCCCCGCCGGGTCCCCAACCTCTCTTTCTCTCTCTCTCTCTCTCTCTCTGTCCCATCCCTCTGCGAAGTTCGCCTTACATTATACCGGGCGAAGGAGCGCGGAGGCAAGTTTTGCCACCCTCTTTTCCCTCCGCCACATTAGAGATATATTATGCAGATAGTGGAGGCGCCGCCGGCCGAGGCGAAGCGCTGGTCGGAGACGATGGGAGCAGCGGCCGCCGCCGCCGCCGCCGCCGCCGCGGGCGGTGCCGGGGGTTGCGGAAATTTAAAACTTTATTTACCCTACGCGTCGAACGACTTTTCGCCACCCCTCGCCCGTCTCCCTGTCGTCCCTCTTGCCTCCTCTTGGCGTCCATCCGCCGGATGTATGCGCCGACCTGCACTCTCCTTACTTGACGTTTATTTATTTATTCGTATGGGTTAGCCGATGAGAACGGGCGTGCCGTAAAGACGATGGGAATCATCCGCACGTACTTCCCTTCGTGACGCGTAAATGCGATTGAGAAGCGAGATCCCCGCGGATGATGCGCCAATATTGTTCTTTAGATAGCTATCGTTCGCAACGAGGCGAGATAAGAGATACTTACGCGAAGGTAACTGCACGCAGCACGTTACCCCGATGATACCGGTGATCGTCGACGAAATCATACCCGCTCGTATTTCACGCACGCCGCGCAGGTTCGTTGCGCGCGTAACTCTGCTCGGAGATTAATTAAAGCAGATCGTTGGCGCGGGTCAATAAGATCAGCAATGCAAATTGCTGCGAGCTCGAGCGAATTGAGCGCACGCGGAAGTGTACGCGATACGTTCATGATAATTCGTCAACAATTCGCGATAGTCTGTCGCACCTCGGACATTTTCCGCCACCGGCGGTCACCGCGGCTTCTTCACGGTTTTCGCACTCGGACCGAGTTATAGCATCGACTCTTCAGTCCTCGCGTGAAGGCGCGAGGATTCGATTTACGAGAGTCGGGACGGCGAATTCGGTAAAAATCCGAGGGAACCGTTTCCGGTTCCGGCTCTTTGAACTTACTCGTTCGGGACCGGTACTTACACCCTTCGTCGAAGGCGACACTTCGACGTGATTGCGAGCGACGGAGGGTGAAGAAAGGGAGGGGGAAAAAAAGGAAAACTCGGCCGCCCTCTTTTACACTCCCGCCGCCGCCGCCTTCGGGAGAGAAGACGGCGGCTGAGAATGAACGCGACGACGACGACGACGACGACGACGACGACGGAGGGAACGAAGGCGTAAACCGACGGTCGGCTGATTAGTCGCGAGACTTCGCCCGTTTTCACGATTTTCTCGACTCGATTCCGTCGAGCGACGCCGATTCACGACGGAAGGAAGATCCTTCGGCATCGATGAAGAGGGAGCGACGGGGATGGGTCTTCTCCCATCCCCCGCCGACGCTCATTCCGCGCTGCTTTCTCTTTTAAGTTAAAAAAGGAAACGGTTTCAGAACCGGCGAGATAAAAATAAGAGCGACGTGAAACAAAAAGCGAGCCGATCAAATCGCATTAGATTGGAGAGGAGTGAAATCGGCATTATTTTCTTTGAATTTTGATGCTGAAGAGACACACGAAGATGACCTTCGCATACAGTAAGCTTCTAGTCAAAAATTCCAGCAGGACAATTGAAATTGTTCAGTGAGTAGACGAAATTATCAGTAACCAAATTATTATAAGTCAGAATTTCGTAATTATATCAGCAGATATATATTTAAAAATATATAATTCTTAAAATCAAGAGGATCGCCGAATTTAGCACACAAACTGTTGGTTAGAATCATTCACGAAATTATCAGTAACCAAATTATTATAAGTCAGAATTTCGTAATTATATCAGCAGATATATATTTAAAAATATATAATTCTTAAAATCAAGAGGATCGCCGAATTTAGCACACAAACTGTTGGTTAGAATCATTCACGAAATTATCAGTAACCAAATTATTATAAGTCAGAATTTCGTAATTATATCAGCAGATATATATTTAAAAATATATAATTCTTAAAATCAAGAGGATCGCCGAATTTAGCACACAAACTGTTGGTTAGAGTCATTCACGATATCGGGACTCTTTGTGCGAATGTAAGATTTTATTCTTTCGGCGACAAAGTGTTCTTCAAAAAATGCACAATTCCAGGCCCTCCGGCGCTGGCCGACGCTCATTAATTTTTCGCGCTCGTCCTGAGCTCATCCCGCACACGCGTTAAGACTCGTTAGGACCTTGAGCGCCCAACGAGGCGAACTCGCGCGAACGAGAATCGCTCGCTCGCGCGAGCAACCCCATAAATATTGTAGCGACGCGAGCCGCAGGGGAGTTTTCTGACTCGTTGGCGCTAATGCGAGCCGCACCCGTTGCCTCTGAAGCGCGCACGGCCTGCCCTTTGCCCATTTTTGAAAACCCTACGAAACCGGAGCTAAATATAGGTTTGCGCGGACCCCTCCGCGTAAATGACATTGACAATTTGCTAACGAGCCAAGTTTTGACCTTATAGCATACCTTAACCAAAAATTTATAACGATATATGATCGAACTATAAACGCGCTCGATGTTATTGTTTATCGTCTGTTTATTACGTCGTATAATGCGTAAAATAATGCGGACAAACTTATTAACCCTACAAAACAGATAATTGATTGGGATCGATCTGATATTAGGATCATGAAATAAATTTCTAGTCGGGGGGTGAAAGAGAAAGAGGACAGTCTATGGAAGAAACAGCAATCAAGCAAACGGCTGCCTACTTTTAACTACAGGTTAATGCAGGATGCTGCAACTTTCTCCCTCGCTTGCTCTGCTGCGACGCGTTGCGCGTTTCATCGGATCGCGTCGTGTCGGCATTCGAGGGCGAAACAAAGTGCAGCGTGTATATAGGTATATCTCGAATCGTCAGCGAGGTGAATCGGCTTAAGTGAAAATCGCTCGTCGGTTTGCAAGCCCGTAAATATTGTAGTGGCGAAGCCGCGGGTGGCCCGAGGTAGAAAAGAAGTATCGAGAGGAGAAGGAACGGCAGCGCGCGCGCGAAGGGTGGACGGGGTGGCTGAGGCCGGGGGCGAAGTTTTTTTTTCCGACTGGCTGTCGTCGGTGTGGTGGCGTTAACGCGTGCCTTCTTGCCCCCCTGAAGTGGTCCATGCGATATGGCGGAAGAATCGATTGCACACGAAGAGAGAGAGACCGGAGAAGAAACGCTTAAACCTCCTCCAGTCAGCCTCGTGTCTTCTCCGGTCCGGCCTCGAGCAAAGTTCCCTTTCTCTCTTCTGTCTCTTCTTTTCTTTCGAATCTCTTTCTCTCTCATCTTCTTTCTACTCTGCTCTCTCTTTCGGAAACAAATCGTGGCGTTATTAATACCGCATTCTTTTGCCGACTGACCATTGCTTAATGGCCAACAAAGCGTGCGTCGACCTCGAACACTTCATAAAGGCACTTTCTTCTCGATTCGAAAGCGCCGTTGGTAATTGCTCATATTTGCGGGTTTACCGGCGTGTAATGAGGGTAAACGGGGATGCTTAAATTTCACAGAGTGCCCATACTATGTATCGTAGGTATCGCTTAACGCATATCGTGATATTCGTGAAAAATATGACGAAGTGAATAATGAAGCGTGTCGTCGGTAGAAAGCTAGCGATAAATTTGTATCTGTCGAAGCTACGTGTATAAATAGATTAAGAGATGAATGTCGTGAGGCAGGTACACTGGATTAAAATTATTCGATTGAGCGATTTCGTCCTGGCAATCGGAGAACTTCGGTAAATCCGTGCGGCGAGGTTGCTCGGTCAGAAGAGCAAATATACGAGAATGGCGGAAAGGAATGGACAACGTTCAGAGCGTGCGCTCACCGCGATCTTTCCACCGAGAGATATTTCGAGATGAATAGATCGCTTCCGATCAACCCAGATGCATGCATGTACAGGATGTATCAGAAGTCACGCATTTTCGATCGTCTGTAAATTCTCCAGGAAATTTGGAGCTGAATTCTTTCGCGCCAGAAGATGGACATGTCAGAATTTACTAACTTTTATATCAAGTATTTCAAATTGAATCTTAAATCTCAATGACCAATAAGAGCTAAGAACTGAAAGAATGTACGCGAAAAATCACAAGTATACCATTTATTTTGCAATCATATATTAACCACAAATTCGATCCTACATTGAATCCTTTTCAATGCATATTATAAGTTTCATTCTTTGTGAAGTACAATCATCGCAACATACTCCACAAGGAATTAAATTTATAATTTGCATTGGAAAAGATCCAGTATATCTGCAACGCATTCTATCGCATAATTCTGACCAGGTCTGATGCGTTTTCAATGATTTTTTTTTTTTTTAATTAAGTCCGTAGTTACCCTATGTAAAGTATCTTGATAACTAACATGTTTTTTAGTTTGACATATAACAATCATCATTTCGAGAAAACGCGCAATCCTCTCTCTAGTACACTCGTATCGGATAAAAAGGTTGTTCGTAATTTTTGGGGATAAGTTTGCGAACTCGTCGTCTTGTCTAATGAGAAAATTTGTTTTCTAAGAATCCTTCCATTGGACAAATCGGGCCAGTTCACAAACTCAGCCGAAAAATTACGGACAACCTTTCTGTCTACGAGTGTACAATGCGCGGCACTCCGAGTGCTTTTCCACACACTTTGTCGTTCGTCTTTTTTTCTCGGACACTACAACGGCGTGCCCCGCGCTCCAAGCATGATAAAATCGCACAATCGATCATGAGAGTCGTGGCTTTGAGATTTAAGAAATTGTCGCGGCTCGTGCGGGAAATTCAAAGTAAGCTGCCATGTGATCTCGCGATATTCCTTCTTACTCTTTAGAGACCACCAACTGCATTTCACTGCGGTGTTCGTTCTCGAATTTGTATCGTTAGTTCGCGATTAATCGGCAATCCACAATTTTTCTGAATTGCGAGATTTCTTCTTCATCAGAGAATCGTCATATCGCGACTGGGCTTCACAACGCACGGTGCCGGCAACACACTCGCGCGTTTTCGGCCCCATCGGGAGGAACGTAGGTAGCTATTATGTCGAATTAGTATTGTGATTGTGTAACCGATGTGATGTGACTCCATTATAAAGTACGCTCGCTCACTCGCGCACTGCATTATGTCTCGAAATGGCATTCGGTTATAATCGTTCGTTCTACCCCACTCTTTTTCCCTTCTGCTTTTCCGTTGCAGTTTTGTCTCTCACTCTCTCCCTCTGTCTGTCTCTCTTTGGCGTTACGCGTCGACATTTGGCGTTTTGTCGGGATACAGGGAGAGATATATGAAAAATCATATCGGTTTCGCGCGACAGAAAGCGCGCGCGATCGTAAACGTGTTCTATTAACAATCAAGTATCAACTTAGAACGTTGCTACTTAAGAACAAAACTACGGATGCAGAACTAAATCGAGACAATATTTTCACCGCAGAACGCTTTCCAGATCCTAATATTTACTCACGAGTCTCTATCAAGAAACGTTTCTCGGCGCGAAGACCCAATCGATGTAACGTTAACGAAGCGAAATCTCCCTGGGCGCGAGATCGGCGTGCAAACTCGGAAGCTGGCAGTTTCCGGACGTCCACCGATGCTCATGATTTTCGAAAAACATATTTCATCGGGACGAGACGACTGGTTCATCGGTAAGAAACGGATAGAAGGGAATAAGGGGAGAAAAAAAGAGTAGAGGCGGGTAGTAACAAAAGCGAGCCAACACCACCACCACCACCGCCGCCACCATCACCGCCCAACGCGGCGATACGATATTCCGGTGGCTTCCTCCCCATCGTCGACGCTCGCCGTCATACAATTTATTGGTAAACTTTGCTAGCTTGTTAGAGGGTTACGTGCGCTGGGATAAGAAATATCCAGAGTGGTATCCGCGCCCCCGCCATCACCACCACCGCCGCTGCTGCCGCCGCCGTCGTCGTCGTCGTCGTAGTTCTCATCCCCCTTCGCCCTCGCTCGTGCGCGCCTCCGCCGCCTTCGTGTTATCACCATTCTTCGCCGTTATGTGCACCAGCACCAGCAGCACCGCCGGCACCAGTACCAGCAGCGGCAGCGGCAGAAGCGGCGACCCTCTTGGCTATAGGGTTAGAATACCAGGGTTGCCTCCATCGGGCCACTGGTCTGCACCACTGCCTTCGACGCTCTGCCAACCACCACCAGCCAGCCAGCCAGCCAGCCAGCCAGCCAGCCAGCCAGCCAGCCAGCCAGCCAGCCAGCCAGCCAGCCAGCCAGCCAGCCAGCCAGCCAGCCAGCCAGCCAGCCAGCCAGCCAGCCAGCCAGCCAGCCAGCCAGCCAGCCAGCCAGCCAGCCAGCCAGCCAGCCAGCCAGCCAGCCAGCCAGCCAGCCAGCCAGCCAGCCAGCCAGCCAGCCAGCCAGCCAGCCAGCCAGCCAGCCAGCCAGCCAGCCAGCCAGCCAGCCAGCCAGCCAGCCAGCCAGCCAGCCAGCCAGCCAGCCAGCCAGCCAGCCAGCCAGCCAGCCAGCCAGCCAGCCAGCCAGCCAGCCAGCCAGCCAGCCAGCCAGCCAGCCAGCCAGCCAGCCAGCCAGCCAGCCAGCCAGCCAGCCAGCCAGCCAGCCAGCCAGCCAGCCAGCCAGCCAGCCAGCCAGCCAGCCAGCCAGCCAGCCAGCCAGCCAGCCAGCCAGCCAGCCAGCCAGCCAGCCAGCCAGCCAGCCAGCCAGCCAGCCAGCCAGCCAGCCAGCCAGCCAGCCAGCCAGCCAGCCAGCCTGTGCCACTCGCCCTCTCCCTATACCCTTCGCCGTCCGTCCCTTCTGTCTTCGTCCTTCGCCAGCCACCTCCCCGGGGCAGACTTCGTCGAGAATATGAATATCATACGTTGCCGGCGGATTCGCCGATGTAGCAGGGAACGTACCCGCGAAAATAAGTAGCTCGAACTCATGGATTAAGTCCCAACGAGTCGAGCTTGGGGAACCCTTCGATCCGAAATTCAGCTCTCTCCCGGAGCACATGCTCGGTAACGATATCTCGCGGGTATCTCATCGCGCGCGAGATATCCTGCTCCGGTTCTCTCTTTTTGCCATAGGGATGCATCTTGAAGAGACTCGTGACTCCGGAGAACGTTCTACTCGCTCCAAACGTTGCAGATAGTAGATTGGTTAAAGGGAGAAACTTTGGTGCACGATAAAAATTGTACAATTTCGCGAGTAATGCGTGCTACTTTAAATTAATAGGAATATGTACTTCGTATTCAGAGAACTTTCTTTTGCACGTGATAAGTGATAAGCCTTCGCGGATAATCAGGGACTGCCCTGATCCCGACTGCACCAGGCTCTCGATTATTCCATTAACAGCTGCAATGCGGCAGTATTTCTCGCGAGACAGAAACGATACGCGGATTCGCACGCGGCACGAAGATATGCACACCGGCGGCAAGGAGGGTGGAAAGGGGGCTTAGTGTCGGGAATTCGCGTTCACGAGTTTTCGTCGCCGGCGCGTTGTCTATGCGTGCCTCTTTCTCTCTCTCTCTCTCTCTCTCTCTCTCTCTCTCTCTCTTTATGTGTATGTGTGTGTACTCGTACACACCACCTCGGTGCTCGTGTGCACGCCAGGGCGAATCTCCTGAAGATGGAATGGAAAGAGAGAAGGAGAAAGGTGGGAAGGAGAGGAAGGGAGAGAGAGAAAAGAGAGAGAGAGAGAGAGAGAAGAGAAACGGTGCCGGGGACAACAATCATAACAATCTAGTTAAACGTTATAAGGATATCTCGCGCTAAGAGGCGTGCCAAGCGTTGCATAAAATCAAATTGTACGCCGAGCCGAGAAGTTATTGTCGTTCCTCATCCTCCCCCACTATCCCACTTCGCCGTCCCCGTCCAAACCCCTGTCGCCGAAAATTTACCCGAGGATCTTCCACCTCCACCCTCGTGCAGTTTCCCCGCACCTCCTCTGACTGCACCCTTCTTTCGGGGGTTTTACCGGCGCGGGCGGGAACTCTCCTTCCTCCCCCGTGAATCTCTCCACCCTCGACAAACGCAATTTTTTGCGCTCCATATTTGTCAAGGATCTTGAATAAATCCCGAGAAAATGTGTGTTCTCTTGCACGGTACGGCCGCGTTATTTGATTCATCGTGTCGTTCGTGATTAAAGCGTAAGTAGCGACGGGGAAGGAAATGCGACTGTGCGGTGCATTAGCGTGAAAAGGACCGAGAGAGATCACGAGTGGATAAGCTCGGTGTTGTAACGCAAGGACGCTTGTTGACAGTATCCTCTATGTTGAAAATCACAACGAGATATAAAATGTAAAAATTATGAGCTGGTGCTAGAGTCAGTCGTTCTCGAATTATTGGCACGGGCAGAAAAAATCTGTGGCGCGAATTAAAATATATACTTTGATCAATTAATTCAATGTGCGTCTGCGATCGCAACAGAGCCGCAAACTTCTCGACGTCGCGCACGTAGCGAAATTACGAACGACAATCGAGCTCGCGGATGAAATTAGTCGCGCACGGTAGAATTCGTAATGGGGCCTTCGTTGCCGTCAACAATATCGGATAATTACGTCTCTGTCGGACGATCCTCGAAATAGAGTAATGGAGAAGCGGCGAAATCGGCTTGAGGGGTTAAATTGAAATTGAAATCACTCGAAATTACTTGCAGCCCCGTCGATGGCGAACGAGGGCCATCGTCGTCGACGATATCTCGTCCCGAGAAATCGAATATTGCACTCGATGCGTCGATAACCCCGCGCCTCGGATATCCACCCAAACATCCGTGTAAGATGACCAGTCGCTCCGAAAAATTCCGCATTCGTGAACGTTGTCCGAGTCGTAGCGAACGTCAGTCGTTCTGATCAGAGAGAGCGCTCTGCGCCAACATGTGTTTTGTAAAATTCCTCGTCAAGATCAAGTTCTGCCGCGATTCTCACGAGAGAAACGCCGGACGTCTCCTTTAAAGTCTCAACGATTAGAATTTTCGAGGGGCCGTAAATACAGAATTGTCGCAATAAACGCTCATTTCTCTTCCGCGAACGGGGCATTTGACCGAGATGTTTCTCGCGCGGCTGAAATTACCGGGATTCCCAGCGGCGGTAACGGCGACGATAACGCGCAGAAAAAAGCGCAGGATTCGCCCTAAAAAATGTTAAGCCGACGGGAAAAGGGCGTTAACGACGTCTTCGTTAAGGGATGCCCGCGGGGCAGAGTTAAAACGACGAGGAATCAAAAGATCGATTAGAATCGGTCGTCGCCGCGGGATCTCCCGTGCGATCCGAAGGGAGGTCTCGTCGTCGCGACGGGGAACGGTCCGGGTAGGAGGGTTGCATTATAAGAAGCGCGAAGGGAAAGGAAGAAAAGGTGGAGCGCAAGAAAGCCACCCTCTTTTTGTTGCTCGATTTCTCGCAGTTCTCCGCAGGGGAACGATGTCCATCCTCTCTTCTTTCTGCGGAAATTCAATATTTTGGCTATCGAGTTCCCTGCAGAAACGGCAACTCTTCGTTTTTTTTTCTTTCCCTCATTTTGCCTCTCCCTTTGCTCTCATGCCGAAATAAGAGGCGGTTGATTTTTAAATTACTCTGGTATCGATCGACCCCCAGATCGAGAAACTAACGCACAACTCTACTCGCGTCGTAGTCGAATAAAAACGGCTGTTGTGGTATGCTTCTTCGAAGTTAAGATTGTTTACACTTTTAAGATTGAGATGGAAAAACATGAGAAAAACTCGTGTCGCTCTTGAAGCTTCCCGAGCTTTCCCGTTGCCTCTGTTGTCAGAAAAAAAGATGTTTATCTTTTTTCGTCTGGTTGCCGATCTAACTTTCTGTTTTGCTTTCATGTTACGAGACTTTGCCTCTCTTTTCTTCCTCTCCAAAATGATAGCCAATCTTTTCGCGTCCGGATTCCCACGTAAATTTCGCGATTCATCGGCACGGGGAGGATTGTTCCGTGATACACAATCTCGCAGAGTCTCGTTGTGCTTAATAAGGACATGAGAAAAGAGAAAGAGGGAGAGAGGAGACTCGTCAAGTCCCACGGGTGCAAACACGAGGAACGAGCTCACCTGCTGCGACGAACAGCGAGCTGGGCGTGGCGGGAAAACATGCCGTCACAATGTTGGTCCAACTACACGACAATTATCGCCGACGAGCTTTATAATTAAGAGGCCATGGCCCGCAGCCTGGCGTTTACTTGGCGTTCGTCTACGGGCTGCGTCCTGCGGCGACGATCCGGTCGGCGAACTACGAAAGATGAAGGAAGGAAGGACTGCCAGCGCTTTCCGCACGTGGAGGTCCTCTATACGACGAGTTTGGCTACTGTAACCGGTGAGTACATTCTCTCTTCTCATTGTGACTCCTTCTTCGTCCACGGTGACCACGTGCTGCGACATTGTCATTGCCCCAGATTTATTCTCAACTCAATAGAATATAGTAATTATGAAGGAGAATCGCTGGATTCTCGCTGTGCAAGACCGATATCTTCTAAACACTTGCGACAAATCGCGATATCTAGTAGGAGTTGAAGAAAGAAATGAGAAAAGGAATTTGATCAGAAAGTGAGCAAATACAAAGTCGCGTGCAGCTGAAATGTTATTCTTATTTACAGACAATATAATGTGTGATGTCGAAATTTTGTTTACTTATTTTACTTATTTTACTTGTTTAATTATGTTACTTATTTTGAATTATGGTACTTATTTATTTTACTTATTTTACTTGTTTAATTATGTTACTTATTTTGAAATTAGAAAATAAGATATTAAGTGATTAGGGCGGGTACAGATGATCGGGCAGCTTTTGATCGTAATGCAGAAAATCTCGTAAATCCGACCGTTACAAAGAGCACTCGAACGACGGCGCGCCCGAAGAAAATAGCCGTCAAAGTTCGGGGAAACGTGCGGAAAAACGCGCGGTAGTTTCCAGGACGCAGCGGGTGGCCATGTCGCGGCGGCCCATTGAAATTTCACCGAGCGGTACAATGTAATTCAGGGTCCGCCTGGGTCATCGTGTGACGCGCGTTAACGTGCTCTAATGCGCCCTTAACGAACCCCTTAATCCAATTTCGCGCAAAGTAACGAAATTATGTGCTGACTGACCGGAAGCCGCGGCGAGCTTTCAAGCATCGCACCCGACCCCTCACGTTCCCTCGAGTGGCTTCCCATTCACACCACTCGACGAATGCGACCAAACGAATGCGTTCGCGCGCGGTCTAGCACGCCGTGATTTCGCCAGAATGTTGTTTTCCGCGCTGCACGAACTCGTTAGCCTCCAACAATAAACAGACAATTCGACGCAAATATTCATTAGTTGGATCTTCCTTCTGTTTTATACGAATCATTTCTTGCTCGAGAGATATCGAAGTGACATTGTACGAACTGTTATTATCATCCTCTTACTCCTGTCGCGATAGTTTTGCTAAATAATCGCGAAATTCGCGAAATTCGCGATTATTTGTACCTTAAAAAAAATGCAATTTTTGGCTAGGACGAAAGCATTGACGCAAACCCGGTGACGAATTCGTATACGAAACGCGTCCTTAACAACTGCGAACGCGGAGATCTATTTAACAGTCATGGGGTACGGCCATATGTAGCTCTGCGCGACACCAAGGAGGATTATCATCGGGGAGATCCGTTATCTCGGTGGCACGCGTTTCCGCGTGGAATCTCTCGCTTCTCCTCGTCCGATCCTCTTCGTCGCTACTCCTGCTCTCACTCTCTCTTACTCTCTCTTCTCCTTGTTCCCTCTAGCTAGCTCGTGCCGGTCCTGCTTTATGGTCGGTACGTGATAATAGAGATGTCATCCTGTCGGTGCTTTGACAACCCCATAACACGGACGTTCGCGTAGCCTGTCTGTAACGCGGCGCTCCGCTCCCTAGAGATCTTGGAAACTGTCGTTGCCCAACGCAGTTTTGCGCCACGTATGTTCGACGACTTTTCTCGTTTTGTTGTCATGTCGCGCGCTCGTGAATATTGCGGGTCGATGCGAAGGGTAACGTCGCGTGATCGCGCGTTAATGCATTTTTAAATCAGTGTCGAGCGGTTCGCCCTTCGCATATTGTTCAACATTGCTCTTCGGCGGTTAGATATATACCTGATGGGCGAACCTTCGATTAAAATGCCACAGGAGCAAAAACCGCGTGAAGAGAATCAAGACGTCATTGTTTCTTATCCAAGAGTATTTAAACCGTTACAATAGAGTGATGCTCGAAGAAATGAATAATCTTATGCTTCAAATAATAAGAGACATCCAACGGCATAACCTAAAATAAAAAAATCCATGAAAAATATAAACTCTTTCTTTTTCTCTCACTCGCATTATTTTAAATTATTTTTTCATTGCTATCAAATCACCCTTAATCTGTCAGGAATCTAAAGATCTTTTAACAGGGTGATCTCTCTATCTTAAGCGACGTGAACATATTCACAAAGATAAGATCCGTTGGAAAAATAGCGGATGCCTTTTCGATCGTCGCGTCAGTGCGATATAAAATATGAGGCTCGGGCAGGGTCATTTGTGAGAGTTAATGCGACGATCGGGATGATCGACACGCGCAGCCGAGTATTTAAGATCGCAGGATAAGAGAGTCACGTGCGGGCAGGATCCGGCGGGACATTTATTGAGAGCTCCCTTCGCCCTTCTCGGTCGCATCGACGGCGCGATGTATTGCTTTTTCAAGGACTTTAAAAGCCGCCTTATCGGATTGTCGCCACTGAATGAATCGCGCGATATTCATCGTTTCGTGCTCGGACACTCTTCCTCCACGCTATACATGTCTCTCGATCATCGCACGCTTCGCGAATTTGCCGTCTGACTTTTGTACACTGACAAGTAAACCTATCCAAAAGGTACACTCCGATTTTTTTCTAATTTGGTACAAATGTAGAAGTACAAGTCATATTTTTTCATTTTAGTCCACTTTGAGTTTCACGGACAGTTTATAGCTTTTTAATGTTCTCACTTCTATCATTAACAAGTACAACAAAAATGCATAAAAAATAAAATTGAATACAAGACATAGTTAAACAATTTTAACAAAATCGGCATAACTGAGACACAAATCATTCTAAATTTCTTTAGCCGAGATTCCAACCGAAATATTTTAAATCTGCGCTAAATTAGTCAAACATGATTCGAATCTCGGCCAAACCGAGAAATTATTTGTATAAATAATTTTTTTTCAACTTTTTACATGTTTTGTTTTATTATTTATACAAATAATTTTACACATTGGACTTCATATTCATAATCAGCAAACCAAAAACGCCTGTATCTTATATTCAATTTTATTTGTGTTGCACTTGAAGAGTGAGAACATTAAATAGCTATAAACTGCCCGTGAAACACAAAGTAGGCCAAAATGAAAAAATATGATCTAAATATTTTTTGTACTTTTACATTTATGCCAAATTAGAAAGAAATCGGAGTAACTTTTGGGTAGGTTTACTTGTAAGAAGAAAATACTTGGAGATTTATTAGTAGGATATAAATTTTATTCACAGAAATAGATCTTACTTCACAGAAATAAACTTTATGCCTCATATGGAAAAAGATTTGGTTGGATTAAGCAAATGTCCGGTGAACATACCAGAAGTTCCAATTGAAGTTACCAGAACAGTTGCAAGTTCTAGTTAATCAGAATCTTGTTAACTTGAACGCAAAGTTTTGACTGGAATTATTCTAGTTTGTTTACATTTCACCAGAAATTCGGTTAATTCAGCCAAATCTTTAGTTCCGTGCACGTATAAATTTTCAAGTATTTTTTCTCAGCGCGTCTCGTCACGATGTATCAACATAACGACAGAAGAATGCAATGATTACTCAATACACCGAACCACGTTAAGAATACAGCGTCACAGCACGAAAATCTAATCGCAGTTTTGAGAGACAGCTGCGTGGCGAACAAGAATCCACGAACTTTAGCCCGACCACGTTACCTTCGGTGTCCTCTCGATATCGCAATCATCGCCGAGATAACGGAATCGTTCCGGGCATATTACGGGGTTACAGTTGCAAAAGCGGAACGTCCCCAGCACCGTCTATTATTGCATTTTTTCGGGTTTACCGCGATTCCGAAAACTCGATAAGGTTTGCTCTCCGGCATGCTGTTTGCGTCTCGCCCACACGGTGCACGTATGCGCGGTGCACATGCACACACACAGACACACGTCAGGCGCACGTGTACGTACACGCATACGCCGGACACGATATTACAAAATTATCGCGACGTCAATGTTATCGGCGCCGTCCGTGCAGAGCGGAGCACGTAGATACACGGGGCGATACGCTCCGCATGGCATAATGGAGCCGATCGCGCCGGGACCACCCCCGCCCCTCCCCCCTCCGTGCAACGCGAGTTCCCCATAGAATAGGTCGTGCCCCCCCCTCCTTTCCCTTTGGTCCAACGGGCCTCCGGGTGTCCGAGATAATGCGATAACGAGCTTTACGACTATCGCCGCTGCGCGTATTTGTTGCTGCGATCGATTCGCGCGCGCGTCCCAATATCCGCCAAAAATAAATCGCCGACCCCGGTGAAATTTATTAAAGCGCCGCCATGCCACCTCCTTCCGCGCACATTAACCCCTCGACGTCGCTGCTTTTTTCTTCTCTCTTTTCCTCCGGGAGAATCGATAGGCGGGCCAACGACAGATTTGTCGCTCAGATTCCGGGATAAGAATCTCGCATCTCGTAGGATTATTCTTACTGGCGCCGCGATCGAGCTTGATTTAATTCGTCCTATTTTTTTCGAAGCTAGCAACTAGCATGAAAAGCTCTTGCTTCCTCGAGAGAGGAAAGTGCAACGATCTACGAAAATTCATTGCAATCTCTACCTTTTTTCCTCCGCGCGCAATCTAAGGTTAAGGACTTCGGCAACTACCCCCACTCACGTACACGCGACTTTCTCAAGGAAACATGCGTCAAGCGAGACGACGACGACGACGACGACGAGAGGTGCCGTCGAAGCGACGCGAGACGCGTTAAGTGCTTCCACCCTTGGGCGAAGAGGGACGTACGTGTTGGCGCTACCTTGCGAGAAATCCGGTGCCTCGTTTTGTAATGATCTCATTGTCGTGCCGGCGACGCGTCGACGCCTCCCGCCATTGTTGCTTCCTGAGAACGTTTGACTTCGCCGGGTGATTGCAGGGTGAATTTCTCGGGAGTTTGCTGCATTGTCGCGCGAGAATGTGGAGGGAGGCGCTCTGCGGCCACGCGGATGGGGTGCCTCGGTCATATTCTTTCTTCTCCCCTCGTCTCCCTCGCGCCCGCGGGGCCCCTAGAGCGACGCGCGCCGTGGGCCCGGGTTACCTTCCTGAGAAGATGTCAAATTACAGGCTCCGGAAACGGCGCCCCCGTCGTGGGCCGCGCAACCCCCTGCCGCGTCGTCGCGGAAACACGCGCGAGGCACCCCGCATCGAAGCCGCGCGCGCGCGGTATCGCTTCTGTCTGAAAGCTCCGGCTTTTCTCTTTCCTTTTGCCCGCCTCGCGATCTCTCGCGCGATATCTCTAGTCGTCGATTCTGTCGATCGACAAACGCAGAAACGCGGCGGGCTCCGTGGGACAGCGTCGTAACGGGGTTACACATTACGAGTGCTTTGAACGGCGGGCATTATACTGCAGCTCTCTAACCGTCCACTGATTGTATCGTTACGCTAATGATATCACGGTGCAGCGAACGGTAATAGTAACGGGACTTTTCGGGGGGTTAACCGCAACTCGCACGCGATTGATTCTCGGTTCTGGTGCTCCCTTAACATTTTCCCGGGCTCTCCTCGCAACCGACGACCCCCCGTGCAATTAGCAGACCGAGAGAGGAAGAGAGAGGCGCGGCGAGTCGCGCGTCGGAGTCGCTGGAAGAGCTGCAAAGATATGTATTATTAACCGGCCGAAGGGTGCGGAAACTATATACGCGAAAATATGTACGAGACAGCGGTGGCGACGGGCAGCCGAGCGAAAATCGCAAACGGGGGAGCAGACACGCGCTCGTCGCTCCCTTTGACGACGATCTCGCGCGCGCAGAGAGGGATGATACTTTGAACTCGCCGACAACTCTTTCGAGACCTTCGTTACAGCTCGCTACGCGAGTATCTGCGTGTATGCCCGGGAAGAAAAGAACTCACTCGGCTATTCTTACCGCCGACCCTCGCGCTGGATATTAAACGAAAAACGCACTTTTGCCTGCCGTTCATTACCGCAGCTCTGAGAAGCAGCGAACGCGTCCCCGTCGAGGCCAGGCACGAGGAAATGCATCAAAGTAAGGCGTTGAATCCGCAGGGCATTAAGACGCGATAAATATTGTTAGTACACGGAAAGAGTAAACGCCCTAAAAGTAGTCAGCACTCCACTTATTTTCAGAACTTTTGCACCGGTATTATCACATATTATGATGTATAAAAATTTATCGCAGAAAATGTCGATATATCCCTTGATTACAAAGTTCTATAGTAATTCTTATGATAAAATTCACACGAGTGAATTTCACGATGAAATTAAAAAGGAAATTACAATTTCGAGAGGAAATTGATCGCGAACAGCGACAAATTGATGCTCGACGCGCGGGCGAAACGTCATTTTCGTGTCTCTTTGCGAGATACGACACTCTCCCGAGTCCTTCGAATTCGCAACGCGCGATTATGATGGTGACGCATGCAGCGACTCGCATTTCGGCGTTACAGCTCGCAGCCGAAAACACCCCCGCCGCGCGGAACCGAGTGTTTTCTACAATGCGATTACGCGGAAGCGTTAATCCGTATTGTTTTTTTTTCTCTCTCTTTCCGGCAGATCGCGTGCACGAACGTGCGCGAGCGACCAGTCCGGCGTGTAGGATCGCTCGAAAGGGAGAGAAAGGTGAGCCGCGCGATAGCGAAAGAGAAAGAGAGAAAAAAGGGGACGGACAGGCACACAGATAGACGGATAGATTTATTCTGTTCCGCGGTGAAGAGAGAGCGAGAGAGCGAAAGAAGAGGGCGAGCGAGAGGGAAAAAGCGGCGAAAGGGTGCAACGCATTCGAGCTCGCGCGCTCTCGCGTGTGCGTCGGGCGTTTTTAATGCGTGTTACCCGGCGGCACCGCAATCCGCTTTTGCGGCGGATGCCGGTGCCGTCCGCAGCCCACCGGTTGGCGGTTTCCGGTAACGCGCTTTGGCGCAAATCAGCAGACACGCCTGATTTCGAAATTGCAAAACATTTTCACACTCTTGTGGTTCCAACGCCGCTGCCGCCCCCGTGCCTCGTTTCGCGGCCGTCCCGTCCGTCGCTCTCGCACGGTGCCACCTTCCGCTCCCTTTGCGCTTCCCAATGTTTTTCCCTCTTTTTCCCTCTTTTTCCCTCTTTTTTCCTCTTATTTTTTTTCGGTTTCCGCGTGCACACACCGACACCGCCGTCGCCGCCGCCGCCACCACCACCGCCGCCGCCGCCGTCGCTTAAAATCGCGCGTTCCCCGTCGCAAAATGCCTCGCGCGCCCGCAAAAACACGCGTCATCGCCGACGAAAAAAAGCGTCGCGGACGCCGTTGGGTGCGTGAAAAAGTGCTCGACTGCTTGCAACGAAAACGTGACTGTCGGTGTCCACTTTTGACGGTACTCCCGATGAAATTGAGTCATTCGGGGAACCTTGCGATTTCCCGTCGATTAGCGGTCCGATCCCAAAGAGATTTTCCGAAATTTTGGCCCTATGTTAAATCTTGAATTCTACAACATAACAGGAACTAAGTTCGTAAAGTAAGTCCCAAAGAGATTTTCCGAAATTTTGGCCCTATGTTAAATCTTGAATTCTACAACATAACAGGAACTAAGTTCGTAAAGTAAGTCCCAAAGAGATTTTCCGAAATTTTGGCCCTATGTTAAATCTTGAATTCTACAACATAACAGGAACTAAGTTCGTAAAGTAAGTCCCAAAGAGATTTTCCGAAATTTTGGCCCTATGTTAAATCTTGAATTCTACAACATAACAGGAACTAAGTTCGTAAAGTAAGTCCCAAAGAGATTTTCCGAAATTTTGGCCCTATGTTAAATCTTGAATTCTACAACATAACAGGAACTAAGTTCGTAAAGTAAGTCCCAAAGAGATTTTCCGAAATTTTGGCCCTATGTTAAATCTTGAATTCTACAACATAACAGGAACTAAGTTCGTAAAGTAAGTCCCAAAGAGATTTTCCGAAATTTTGGCCCTATGTTAAATCTTGAATTCTACAACATAACAGGAACTAAGTTCGTAAAGTAAGTCCCAAAGAGATTTTCCGAAATTTTGGCCCTATGTTAAATCTTGAATTCTACAACATAACAGGAACTAAGTTCGTAAAGTAAGTTTAATTCTAATGATACAATTTACTGCTACTTTGAATGGCACCCAATTTGCCGGATGTATTTTGGTAACAACGTGTCTATGCATTGACTGCAGTTGATTTAAAGAGAATTTTAACCCTTGCGATATGTGAAGCCGCTATAGTTGCGCGGCGAGAGTGTCATGTTCTTCATTAGTCTATCCTTTGACGTACATGAAATGTCGTACTTCAAAGACTATAAAAGTCAGCCAAAAAATCACGCGGACTTCTCTCTGTCCAGCTACTCTGTCACAATCATGTTCTAGTTTTTATCCTGCCTCCTCCTAAAATTTCGCAAAATCGACGTGTCCGCGTGTATGCCTTTCGTGGCTCGCGTTTTAAAGATATTAAAGTGTTTGACTGTCGCGTTAGAGCTCGCAGTTACTTGCTCGTTGATGCGTCGGGATTGCGCGTTTAATTGTGAAGCGTTTAACCGGTATCGCGGCCCGCGACGACAAGAGAGAGGGAGAGAAAGCAAGCAATGCCGAAGTCAGAGTGTGCAGTCATTAAATTATTCCGGAAGGTGAGCCCGATGGGTGTCCCCGATCTGAAACGGGTCGCGCTCGGCGGAAAAATCGGCCGGAACATCTGACGCGATCTATACGGAGTTCCCTTTTCGCACGTGTTAAACGCGCTGCATCGACCTTGTTTCGTCTTGGCGACACTCGTCTCTCTCTCTCTCTCTCTCTCTCTCTCTCTCTCTCTCTCTCTCCCCCTCTCTCTGTGCCTCGAGCGACCGTGCTTGAGCTAACAAGCTTGCTCGGAAATAGTCCGAGGGAAAGGATAAAGTGTGCAGGGAAACAGGAAAGCTGGGCCATTGTCGCGAGAGATTAAATGGCTCGCTGCTGCGAGATTATATATTTTTTGGTGGAAATTTACATCGCGTTGCATACTCGATAACTCACCGGTGCGATCACGCTATCATTACTCGCAATATGTCAGATCTCTCAACGGACGTTTCACTAGTTGACTCAAACGGAGCAGGAAATCACGAAGACGTCAAAATGATGAGAAAATTACCAGAAAGTTCATCTTTGCCATCATTTTCTTGTCATTTCGATGTCATCGTGATATTTGTTCTACTCGGCGATGGAACTTTGATGATCTCATCGACGAGATTTCCGATAATCTCTGCAAATGGATAAATACAACGCGGTGTCTGAGAATGTCTGAACGGATCTCGCGGGCGCTCGTCACCGGCACGTGCAAGAATCTCGAGGTACCCCCCGTGGTACCAAGTCCTGGACTCTTTTTCGCTCCCTCTCGGCCGGACCGAGGATACGGCGCGAACCAGTGACTCCGAAAAACGATCCTTCAGTGCGCGGCGAACGTGTCGGGCGAACGAGCGTGCGTGTCGGCAAACAAAATCGGTCGGTGGAACGCCATCGGCGCTCGTCGGCAACCCCCGGGTCGCGTTCCTCTCCGTAGCCGGTGTACACACCACGCCGCCCCTGCGGGCCCGAGCAAAATGCAAAAACGTCAGCGGCAAGATCCTCGAATGATTTTTCGACAGCGCGTATTGCCCGCGAGCTGCCCGCCGTATGAAACTTCCGCTTGGCTGTCCCGCGCGCGATTCGCCAGATCGCCCGTCGATTTCCCAATAAATAACGTCGCATTTTCGGCATACGCCGCGGCCAGTCAGAGATTTTTGCTCTCGTTGCTCGCGCCCACGCTAGCAACGATGCGGAAAAAGCGCGTCGGACACGTTAGATCTGTCCAATTGTGCCTCCTGTGCGCTACGGTATCTCTCTCTTTCCTCCTCTCCCTCTTCTCTCTCTCTCTCTCTCTCTCTCTCTCTCTCTCTCCCTCTCGCCGTGAATCGCAGTAGTTAGCTATGCACAATCGCGCGATGTTCCGATGGAAAAGCATCGGCGGGCTAGTTGCCGACGAGGGAGGCATCTCCCGTTTCCCCCGGCAACGTTCCACTGTTGATAGAATTATAATCGGGCGATTGTAATTAGCGAAATGACGCGTCCGTTGCCAATCGCCATAGTCGGTACGTGCAGTACGTAACACCACGTGCGATACCATAACGCTTTAGGCCGATTGACTCAATTATAGACCGATTCGTGCTGCGCTGCTTACCACTGCTACGATCCCCATATTCTCTTCTTCGTGTCCTTTTTTGGCCGAAAATCTGGTATTAAAAATAAGAGACATGCAGCGCAAGATGAAAACGCTCACCTATTGTCTCGCTGAGCGCGATTTCTTTTCGTAATCGTTGTGACCGTTATTGCCGCGGCCGCGCTCATTGTACGTTTTGCCGCGGCTAATTATCGCGGCGGTTGCCCTTTGGCTCGATTAATAACAACGAGTGCGCCCGATATTCAGCCACGTGCTGCGCGTTTCCAAATTTGTTCCGCGGGAGCTTACGGGTTCCGCGCGCCAACCGGTCCGCCGAGCGAAGGAGAAAAAGAAAGGAGAAGAGAGGAGAGAGAGAGAGAGAGGAGAAGATCGCGGGCTGCGCGATGAAGGAAGGGCAGGGAGGGAGAGTCCAGGAGGGAGACAGAAGAGGCGATTCGTACCATTTGGCTCGGTTCGACGTCGGTTAACACAGCGGGGTTACCGCGGACGCCTCGACGGACACATTGAGGGCGCCCGCTCGACTTGATAATCGCTTGCCATTCATACACTTTTCATTGGATTGCGATTGAGCATTAAGAAACCGGGTGAGAGCGGCAGAAAGAGAGGGAGAAAGGAGAGCGCGAGAGAGGAGACCCGGGGGCTACGCGTTTGCGTCGCGCCCGGCCGACGTATTAGCATTAGGAGGCATCATCTCGAGTGTAAACACTGCATGGGCACCGCGGATTTAGTCACAGTCGAGAACCGCGGGACGTCCCCGATATTATCGTCCCCGTACGTCCCTTCTTACCTTTGGTGACGTCCCTCCGCTGCGCGCCTGTCGATACCCACGTCGCTAACGTGTGTTCGCGATCTATTAACCTCCTCGAGAACAATCCTCCATCTTCTTTTTTTATTTTTTTCGGTTCCTCAACTTGATTCAAGCTCGACAAGGATGAAATCATATAAACGAAAAATTAATTAATTATATCTTACATTAATGAATAACAGACATCATCTCAAACGGTAAATTCATCTAAGGTTCATCAGAAACACGTCTTGATAAATTAAAATAAAACCACCCTCGGAGTGACATCTTGTGCCCACAAGGGGCAAAACTTATTAGCAGAACTTGTTAAATTGATAATAATAGATCGTTTCGAGCGGTAAATCATTCAATTCATCTAAGATTTATCAGAAGCGCGTCTCGATAAAGTAAAATAAAAGTACCCTCTCGGTGTGTGTAACACCTCGCGTTGCGCGGATTAAAAAAACTTGCGTGACGGATTAATTGAGTCACCTCGCCGAACCTCATCGGGCGACGATCGAGCACATCCCCCTTTCCGCTGTAACACTCGATCTCTACGATAAGATCGAACCGAAGACACATCGAAGAGAGGAAACTGTCCGAAAGGAGATCTGCCGGCGGAACGCTGACACAAGGAGTTTCGCGTCGCAGGGGCGAGGAAAAGAAAGCGGTTTGTCGTTGGCCTTAACCGCGGATTCACGGTTAGAGCCCGGAGACGGCGGACGCCGTCCATGATCCCCTTTATCCAATCCGTGAGGAACCGCGGGGCGTTAAATCCCACGGGAAAGCGCTCCGTAACTGAGCTCGCGTTCGCGCGCTAGCTAAGTCGGTCAGCCCGGTCCAGCCGAGCGAGAGGATCACAATACGCCACCACCGACCGCGGGTCGTCTCGCTTGTCGCGTTCTCCCGCCGCACCCGTGAAAATTAGTTGCGCGAGAAATCCACGCTAATGTCGGCTAATCGGCCGTAATCAGCCGTGAGAACCGACGACTGTCGAGCCGACGAGCCAGCGAGGCGCGTCGGCGGAGGGATCAGGAAGGAGGCGGGAGACCCTTTTCTTGAGGATCAATGTCGCGACTCGATCGCCCGACGATTGACGCGCGATCGAGCGGACTCGCGTCGACGACAGCGTGATCGTATATCCAAGGGGAATCGTGAGTTCGCGACAGATCCGAAATGTAAGTAGGTAGTCTTATTTCTCCCGAGGCGAGCTCCGAAATGGCTCTTCGGAACATGCGAAACGTGTGTGGTCGTTGAGTCGCCATTAGCTGAGACACATAAATTGCACGTGGTTGTTTAACCTATGTTTTTTCGTCTGTGGGGTTAGGATAAGCGTTTGACATATGCGTGACTTTGAAGTGCAAAGGAAACGTGGCTTTACAGTGTAACTTGAGATATGTTTGTGAGAATTTGCGACTGATTAGTGCCAAAAACGCGAGGAATGTAAACGTGACACAGATCACTGTTGCATTGCGGATACTCGAGTTCCGGATCGCCGTGACGCGTTTCTTTTCGTTTAGGGATGAGCAAGAGACCGAAGAGGAGCGATCGGGGCAACCTGCCGCCGACGAGGAGCTGTACGACCCTTACTTACATCGTGTCACTCACAAACCTGTCTCGTACGTTCGTAATATCCGTCAATCGACTTATCAGCCAGAGTTTTTCTCTTCACTCTGCCGAGATTTTCATCCGTGCCAATATCAAGGCGATTGTCCTACGAGATCACGACGTTACAACACTATTTCCCCTTTCCTTCCTCTTTTTTCTCTGTCAATTCAGAGACTTCGGATCTCTGGCAAATTTGGTGAAAAGCGCGGCCGGAACGGGCTTGTTTGCCATGCCAAACGCGTTCGCGTGCGTCGGGCTCTTACTCGGGATCGTCGGCACGGCGCTCATGGGACTACTGATAACCGGCTCCCTCCAGTTGCTCGTTAGAATTCACCATTTGATGTGCGCTCGTCTGAGGAGGCCTGTCCTGTTGTACGACGAGGTGGTCGTCGCCACTTTGACCGCGCGAAAACCGTGGCTCTCCCCGCGCGCTTCAACGTCCGTAATTTCAGTAATCGCGTTATTTCACGCCGAATATCGCCGTCACTCAATGTCTTTCCGGTGCAGCATATTGCGCATAATATATTAGCTTGTAATACTGACCCGCGAAAGATAAATGTTTTTTTGTCATATTATTTATGACATTTTCAAGTAACAAAGGAACGTAATAATCTCCGGAACAATTTCCAAATCTGAACAGTCATAAACGTCGCTCGTTTGCAGACTCATTGTTGATGTCGTGATGCTGACGTGTTACATCGGAATCGGTTCCGTGTACGTCGTTTTCATTTCCGGCACGATACAAGAATGCGTGGACAGTGAGAGAACGGTCGGTCAGAGTTACTATGCTCTGGTGATATTTCCCTTTCTTTTCCTGATGAATATGGCAAAGAACTTGTCGGACATCACGCCGATTTCCGTCGCCGGCAACATCTTGCTTCTTGCCGCTGGAATTATCGGGATCGTTTACGCGTTAAAAGACGGAATTGGCGATACGTGGACCACGATTGAACCTAACGTGAACCTATACCCCAAATTTATTGGCATGGTGTTCTTCAGCATGTGTTCGCCAGGAGTGGTGAGCCTTCTTCTTCTTCTCTCATTTCTAAAAATTTAAGAATTCTTAATCGTATGGCAATTACAAACTTATTTTTGTCTCTTGATGGAAAAGAAATTAATTTTTCGCGCAATATACAAGTGAGTCAGTAATTATTGCTATCTAGAATATCTTTGAAGCAAAACGCAAAGCTGACTTTCGACGTTACTCTAGCTAGAAAGACAAAACGTTAAGACGCTTCTTTTTTCCAAGTAACTCGAAAGATTTGAAGACCGACTTTGTTCTTCGCTTTGTAGGTATTCCAAGTAGTAACAGTTACTGGTTCACCCTGTATACAAGTAAGATTAGCTTCGCGTGATTCTCGCAGATCACACGCGAATCATGACAATTCTTAGCGGGTCGTCCGCGCTCTTTAGATACTGGCGATAGAACACAGCATGGAAAAGCCGTGGAATTACACCAAACCCTGCGGAGTCTTGAATTGGGGCATGGTGTTCTTGGTCTTGACGCACATCTTCGTCGGTGTCATCGGTTACTTGAAGTGGGGCTCCGAGTCTCTCGGCAATTTTATTCGCAATCATCCGGAGAATGACGGGTAACACCACGTAGTACTGATCGATAAATTAATAGTCGTGATATGTCTAAGTTCACAAGGAACTTGGAAGGTTGCACGAAAGAGGAATTGCCCAATGAGGTAATCATTGGGTAAAAAATCGGACCTCAATCGAAGAGCGCGAATTTAAATTTGCGTACGCACAACTCGTGTTTCTCTGCGAACTTTTAGACCGACTACAGCGGCACTGGCGATGCAAGCGCTGGCGATATACTTTACGTACGGGCTGCAATGTTACGTGCCCATTACGATCTTGAAGAACAATTACGTCATGCCGGCGATCGAAAGGGGCGTGTTGAACTATTCGCCGTTTCTCTGGGACCTGATCATTCGTTTCCTCGTCACCTCTGTCATGTGTAAACGCCAACATTTCTTTAAAACTCTTTCTTTTCGCGTTCTCTCTTTTTTCCTCCCCCCCCCCCTTCTCTCTCTCTCCCTCTCTCTCG
>NW_022639456.1:688636-703925 GCF_010583005.1 Odontomachus brunneus | reverse complement strand
CTCTCTCCCTCTCTCTCGTATTTTCAAGGTAAACTCGAGCAAGTTCGATGGGCCGCGGCGGATTGAATCCCCTTTGTCCCGGAGCGACCAACTTCGCGAAATCGATCAATCCGTCCGATTACAGTTCGCTCCGGACCCAGATATTACTAAAGTTCGGGAATCCACTTTCGTGGAATTTGATATAGACGCTCAGTTTTGTCGGGGTTTCTCCCGTTCGAGCGAGTCGCTCCGCGGACGGACAACCGTCGCGACGACAATAGTCGCTCATTATTGTTATAATTTGCCATAATTGCGCCGATCAACACCGCTCGTTCGCCCGTCTTTACACCTCGAACGGAAATTCTTCGAAATGCGAAATCCCCCTTGTCGCGTCTTGCAGGCGTCTTGGCGGCGGCGATCCCGAAACTCGACCTGTTCACCGGTCTGGTCGGCGCGATGTGCATCTCCACTTTGACCACGTTAATCCCGACCACCTTGTACATCCTCGTGCATTACGAGGATTTCGGAAAATTCAAGTGGAGACTGGTGCTAGGCGTTATGATGTTTTCCGTCGCTCTCATCGCGGCCATGTGCGCTATGACGACCAATCTGATTCTAATCGTGAGATTTCTCAAGTACGGTTACGATGTATGATCATTACGCTTTAAACGACACTCTCTCTTAAACAAGATTTCGGTTGATATTTTTTGTTTAGCGAATAATTTCAAATGAATCGCGCGTCGATATTACGTAATAATTACATAGTCGCCCCAAATATCGTCTTAGTTGAGTAAGAACTAACTTGGAATCTACTCGAAGAGAAGTAAAGTTACTCGGCGAGTAACATTTTCTAGCTCATCCAGAGACTGGATTGCGAATACGACTAGTGTGATCGCGGTTGTTCCGCCGCGCGGAGAATAAAGCGCGTTAACGATCCATTCTCTTTTTTTCAGCGACTAAAGCCAAAGCGCGCGCGAAAACGACGGTGTGTTATCTTAATCTAGTCTCTGTTCGTAGCCCGCAGCCCGATGAAAATGCCGTCGGCGCGTCGACTGGCGTTTTCCACTTTTGTCTTCGGGCGCGGCTAAAGCCGCCGTTTACGCGCGATTCAGCCTAATCACGGCAACGGCGACGGCGTAGCGGCTGGAAAAACCGCGAAAAAGGCGTGAAGCTCCGGGCGGGGGACAAAAAGCGAGAAGAGAGAGAGTGCGGAAAAAGGGAAGAGAGAAAAGAGGGAATATAGCGAGGAGAGAAGCGCGCGCGACGTATAATCGCGTCAGATCACCGAGGCGTCAATGGCTGCTGGGCTTATCACGCACACACGCGGGGGGGCACACGAAGATGAAGAGGAAGAGGGAGCAGGCGAGAAAGAGAGAGACGAAGCGACACACGTGGAAACTGGCAGACACGTATCGACGTCGAATGCACGACCGTGTGGGTGCACGCGAAGGCCAGGGGGACGGCGTTGCGCAAACGGGGCTGAAGGGTGGACGGGGAGCTTCCTCTCTCTTTCTCTCTATCTATCCACAGGAAAAGGAACCAAAGCGGCGACGGCCGGCGACGGCCGGCGACGGCGGCGGCGACGAGAAGAGAGAACCTCTATATAGCGGGACACGGAAGGGTGCTTTCATCACATAGAGAGAGGACACAACCCCTTTTAGTGGCTACCGCCGCGTCCCCGCCGCGTCCTCCACGTCCTAACCTACCGTGCCCCTCGCACCCTGGCCGCTCGTCCTCTCTGTCTATCTCTCCCTCTGTCTCTCTCTCTCCCTCTCTCTCAGATTTACCCTTACAGACTGCCTCCGCCTGGCCGCTCATCCGTTTGCCAGTTCAAGGTGGCTGCGTTCATTACCGGAGGATACACCCGGTATGGTGTGGGATTCCACCGAACCCGTCGGCTCCCCTCCTCGGTTCGTCGGGCCAACTCCCCGAGAAAACGTCCCGTTTAATAATTATATCGATAAATCGGCTGCAAGGCCGCGACGTTGTTCGCGGCAGCGACGCGAGAATCGCGAGAGTGCCGAGTGCCATTTAAATGAACGCCACAGAGAGATATTTACGTTGAAATTAACAGCGCGGTATAAAAGTCATACAACAAATATATTAAACAATGAATCCCTTTATTAAATGTGCATGTATTCCGATTTCGAATTTATTGTAGCGTCATCATTTCGCGGAAATAGCGCGTCCGATAGTTTAAGGGTGCGACCTCCCGCGCGAACGCCGTTACACCTGTTGGAACGCGTGCAAAGATAATCGCCAAAGCGCGTGAAAGTATCGTAGCGAAATTGGACGAGCACGTGCGCGTCCCTCCTGCGAGTAACGAACGAGAGACCGTCACCAAGATTTTTCTTTCTAATTGGAACGAAAAGAAGCCGCTCCCGCGCAAAATTGCGGGGATTAACTGGCGGCACGGAGCGCACGTGCACTTAAACAACCTCTAATTGCTAAACCAGGAGGCAGAACCGCCACACTGAACGCCACGTTCCCCCGAATTTCCCCCCGTTTCACTCCAACGAGAAAAAGTCTGCAGAAGCAAAAAATATTTATTTTATACAAATGAAAAAAAGAAGTAGGGAAATAGCACAATCATGCAACAATTTATCAATTGTAACATAATAAAGAAATCTCTTTTCGCCAACCGGTGTACTAAAAGAAAATTTAGTACAGTAGAAGGCAGGATCTTTTAAAACAAGTATAAAAAAAATACAGTATAGCCAAACGTTCAAAATAATTTTTCCTTACGAAATTTCAGCATCGGCCATTATAGTCATTAAGATCTACCGCGTTTTCGCGTCTCCCTACACGGAGAGAATATTGTAGTAAAAATTACAATACAATCTTAGTAATCCGGGAATAGACTGTTATGAAAATTATAATAAAATATTAAAAATGAAATAGTAAACATAATTTTTATTACATTTATGGTAATTTTTACTATGTTTATAGTCATTTTTACTATGTTTATACTCATTTATACCATATCTTATTATAATTTTCATAATGTAATTGTATTGTATTTTCCCTCCGTGTACATTTGTCTTTGCAAGTAGAACGCAATTCTCTAAGGGTAGTTTATGGGTTAGGGAGGTTGTGAAGGTATACTGATAGCCAGCTAGCTACACGCATGTCGCCTCGCGAGCTCTCACACGTACGCGTCGTGTCGAGTCCGTGAGATCTCGCGGGGGCGAACAACGTGACGAGCGGCGAGAAGGAAGCGAAACGATCGAAGGAGACGGATGGTAAGACAGGATAAGCAGATATTAACCGGGTTCATGAAGGGTGCGACGCGGCGGGCGGGCGGGATACTGCGTAGCAACCAGAAGGGGTTTGCTCGCGGCTTTCCTTCCGTCAGGATCCTCCTCCACCCTCGTGTGCGAGGAGGCCGAGGAGGTACGCCGAGGTGGTGGAGGAGAGGAGGCGCCTTAGCTCTGCCGCTTTCTCGCTGTCGGAAACGGGGAACCGGGCTTCCCTTATCTCGAGTCTGCAAGACTGCCTCCGGTAATACCGTGCGCCGCTAGAAACCCTTACGAGCGAGAACCCCGTGAAATATCGCTAAACGGCTTGGTACCCCTTTCCCGTTGCCTCTTCCACTTCGATCTTGCCAACAGAGCGACGATCTACTCCCGTCTTTTCGAACACTTCGCGCGGACGAGCGTCCTTTCGCACTGGCTCGTCTTCCTTCACTCTTTTTACCCTCGTGCCATCGCTTCTCCAAAAAAGTCACTCCCGTTGGCGAATTATTACGCATAATTATATCCCAATAATGATCGACATACGAAAAAAAGAAATGTCAGTTTGTATTGAATGGGGACCGGACGAAAAACTCGCGGACGAGAAATAATGTCTCTGTTATTGCGAAAATATTCGGAATATTCAGCTGCATTAAAATTCATCCTGTACACCGTTTTACAATTCAAGATTCTTTATTTCTTTGTAAAATTTAATTTTCGGCTCGGTTAGTTTGATTCGGTCCACTCAGTGTTAGGGAAACGGAATCGCGACCTGTATCCTTCGTTAAGGAATTTTATATCGTCATCTGTCGAACAATCGGGGACACGTCGAGTTTAGATTTAGGCGGGCATCTCTCATTGCGCGGGACGCGAAGTCGGGCGACAAGAAAACGGCGCAGACGAGGAAACGAACGAGAGCGCGCTTCATTATACGCGACGCCGACACGCTTCGTTTGTCCCCGGAAGTTGTGCTTCAGGAGGGACGACGTCGACGGCGACGTCGACGGCGCGGGGACCGAGACGCACGGACGAGGCGGAACAGAAGGGAGAGTGAGGTGTAAATGGGGGGCGGGGGCAGTGGGGACGGCTTGAATTAATACAATCACGCGGGGGTGGCTCACCACTCGCAGTCCGTGGCGAGAGGGTGAGAAGCAACGAGAGATAACCACCCCTTTGCTTGTCATCGAAATTATACGCTGCCAACACTCGACCTCGTTTACCATGCCATGACTTTCTCTCAGCCTCCTCCCTCCCTTCCTCCATTACGATGCGGCCGTCTTGTTCCTCGTTGTCCCTTGTCGTCTCGCCATCCTTTCCCCGCTTCTTCCCGGAGCCATGTGTACCAGATTTTCGACATCCAGAGAATACGCTCTACGTGTATCCGAGACGTTGAGTTACGAAACGAGAAACTAGATGCTCGTCACTACGTAACGAACTGTGAGAATGTCAACGTCATTAGCGAAGTTTCCATTCTCGCGACGGATTTTCGACTTGAAACTTTCGTCAGATGACGACCTTCACGGGTCCCTTGAGGAACAATCTAGCTTCAAGAACAAATTTAAAGAAAAAACAAAAATGAGCTGATTCGATTAGCGTTTGACTAAATACGAGATCGTCGTGTTGGCGGAGATCTGGATGAGCGTGTGACTTCCGTGACGAGCGCGACTCCGCGGACCTCGCGGAGAGAAAGAAACATTTCACTTCCCCGTGGGAGAGAGCGCGTGGAATCGGGTTACGGGGGTTTTTAATAAAATCAGGAGCCCGGCGAGGCGTGCCAAATGGAAATATGCACGTTCGGCCGAGAGATTTTGCGGGCGGGGTTGCCCGTTTGTAAAACGGGGGTGCGACTCGATAACGATGGAATTCACCCATCCATCCACCCATCCATCCCGCGGCGCGGCGCGGCGCGCTCAGAACGGATGAGAAAATTTTTTTCTTTCTTCATTTCCTTCCGCTTCCCTGAGCCTGTATCGTAATCAAGAAGACGCGGGGCGAATTAGCAATTCGATATCTCGCGCGAGATTTGCCGGGCGAGAGCCGGCCGGAGAGAATTTTCCGCGAGAGCGGCGATGCAGTGTCCCATGCAACGCGCGGATATCCAGTGGATCTTCTTGAATATCCATTAGACGTGTGCCGTAACGCCTCTATTATATTATATATTTCGCCATTATTTAATAACGTACGCTGAAGAAAAGATTTTCTTGTCGAAATGAAAATTTAATTAAGATGCACCAAAATGTTTGACAACCACAAAATTTAATTCTCGCTATTTGTGTTTTACTTTTTCAATAATACATGTACGTGACACAAGTAAAAATGGGAATGTCAACCAAACTGGTAATGTACCAAATTTTTAGTTTCATAAATACAAAAATTTTTTTATTGTACAAAGAAACATTTCATGTGAAATTACAACTGCTTTGACGAAGTAAAGGGAACGTATGCTTTCTAAGAAAAGCATTCTCTCGCACGAATTCTCTGCACGAAAAGAATTTTATAGTAAAAATTACTGTAGAAGTTTGTAACTGAGGAATATAATAGAGACATTCCGCAGTAACTCATTATTTTTTTAATTTCATATGTGCTATTTTTATTGAAAAATGTGTTATTAAAAGATTTAGCATTTTTTGTTTCTAGAGAAATTTACTATGTTTCTTAGCGAGATAGATCTTACTGGCTATTCCTTCGCTACTAGTAAAGACGTAGTAAAATTGAAAAGAATTTACATGAAAGGAAAAATTATAATCTCTTCATATGAATATCCATTCGACGAAGAATCAATTTTCCCCGCTCTAATCGATGGCCACATTGTCGGGAATAAAACCTTTTGGGATATTTATCATTGGACGGTCGACTGGTATCTTTCACGTCGCGGTGACAGCAGTCTCCAACTAGAGAGAGAGAAAGAGAGAGAGAGAGAGAGAGAGAGAGAGAGAGAGAGAGGAAGGAGAGAGAGACACACACAATTACATCGTTCCACTTCTTGTCCCGACTTATCGACAGGCTTTCGCGCGGCGATAGAAAATTTGTAGTGGGTATCGTCGTAACGGGTGTGCCGGTTGGATAACAGCTAAAAAGGCTTTCGCGCTTCGAAAACGCCATCCTTCCGGTTGTGACGCGCGACAACGCGCTGTGCGCTTCGCCGTCGTCGTCGTCGAACTGTGTCACCGTGAAACCGTGTGCGGAATACACGGCGCGAAGTCGATAAACGTGACAAATGCGAGATACGGCCCCCGACGACCGCCGCCGAGAAGGAGGCGTCGAAGTTACGCCGCGAACACTTATGGGGCGCCGTTCGTTTTATGGGGCTCCTTATCGGCCCGCTGCCAGACCATAAACGCATTTTCGATGTATACAGCGCGCGACGCGTTTACGTGTAAGCTATGTTTTCTCTTTTTCTCCGGAGCGAGCACCTGCAACGACGGAGCTGGAACGAACCGTGTTGCACGCGCGTTTATCGAGCGCATCGCGGAAAACGTCTTTCCTTCGCTCCGACATAAAAAAGATCGCGCGAAGGATTTGTATCGCTTCTTATTAAAAATTGCATTGATGTACCCAGAGAGTCGAAATCCTTCAACAAGACAGTGCAATGATCTAGCTACAATAGAATCAATTGCGACATTATTTCTGACACTTGTAGATAAAGTCATATTCCGTAACAGAATTAACGTGAATGCATCACATAACGCGCTGAAGCAATGTTACAGATTCTGTGTGAGAGTTGCGCAATATCTCGAAAATAGTTATAATATCGCACACGATATGTGCACTCTTCGTGTTAATACATTTGATACTAGTAGTAACAAGAACGGACAAATCAATTACTGATCTTACCGATTCATTATAACATGACTTGACATAGATTTAATCGTTGTCTACGGGGAGAGGGACGGGGATCTCACATATTTTAGGCAGTTTCTTTTTGCTAGAAATATTGCAAATTTTTCGATAGCACATTTTAGTTCCTAAAGTATAAATAGCACACGTGAAGTGAAAGAATAATCAATTACTGCAGAATATCGACCTGCTTATCGGCATTACAAAATTCTATAGCAATTTTTACTATAAAATTTTCTCCGTGCGCAATAATCCGCGAAGAGCGATGAAGGGGGACACGTGGACAGCGCGGGAAGATCGGGCAATCGCGAAGAACGGGTTCTGAAGATTAGATATCCGTTCCGGAAGCTCTTGGCTTGGCCTTCTTCCGTCGTTTATATAGAACTCGATCTTCGAGTTTCACGGAGCTCATCAGCCGCCACCACCGCTCAGTCACCCTCGCCGTCGTATTCTCTCTCTCCCTCGAGATGTCGAGTCTCCCTTATCAGCAACCTGCAGGTTATCACTGGCGGTCGAAGGTTATGAATTAAAAGACGAGGAAAAAAGCGCGGGGATAACAACCGCCATCGTCCCGCCGTCATCCCGGCTTCGAGTGAGCGAAGCGCGATCGCGACGCGCAGAAAGGGAGAGAATGGCAGAGAGACAGAGAGGGAGAAAGCCGTCTGTCGTCTTGTATATCTACCCTCGTACGGTGGAAATTTCGCTACGGGGGTGATTTTCTGCGGGGGATGGCCAGCCCCGTCCCCGCTTTAAACCTGATTGGATGCAGAGTTATCTCGCGCTGCGTTACTTCCGGATGATTGGTCGCTGCGGTCGTCATGACTACCTCACCGCCGCCGCCGCCACCGCCGCCGCCACCGCCGCCGCCACCGCCACCGCCACCCACACGAGCCACCTCCGCGCAACTTCCTCCCCGTCCCGTTTTCCGCACCCCCGCATCGTTCTTCTCGCTCTGTCTCGCGACTTCGTGTCTCTCTCGCTTCGTGTCCGCCTGCACACTCGGATAACGGGTTTGTGCTGGTGTGTGTGTGCGCGCGTGTGAGTGCGTGCACAACACAAGCACACCGCACACCGCGAGCGAATCCGCGAGAACGCGGAATTGCGCGCGGAAGCCGCTTTTGATATCTTCTCTGGCCCGCTCTGCGTAGTGCGCGGGCCAAAGCTGCGATCGTAATCTACGATAGTTTACGGGAATTAATTTCTTTTTTTTTCACGGGTTACTCGTGGTCATTAATCCATGCCATCTCCTGACGACGACGCGAGAAACGTTAAACATCGTTTGTGCTTGTCCCTCTTTCTTGAGAGAATGAAAAGAAGAGAGACGGACGAACCGTTCTTCACACTGAAAAAAGGTTTGATAATAATCGTCAAGTCTAGATAATACTTAGCAGACGCTTTGGTGAAATAGTTTCGAACGTGTATGTAGATGAATATACTTAAATAATTTGCCAAGTGTATTAATAAACAACCTTAGTAATCCCTGGTATCTGTTGCTAAAACTTGGTTACCAATTTGTGTGTGGCACGTATCAGCAAACAATTTGTTAAACAAAGCCATATCTAATTTAATATTATTTAGCACATTGTATGATAAATATATGAAGTGACCAGATACACTGATAATAGTCAAACTGTTTAGTGATTATTACGGAATTATTTGCTATTATGTGCCAAACCAATTAATTAGTTTAATGAAGAATTTGTTTTACTAATTATTTTGTAATTATTGTCAGATGATCGCCGTTACTATATTTCGTACTAATTACCAAGTATTGCACTGAAACGCTCATGCATTTGTTAACTATTACAAGACTTTTCTTTTAGCGCGGCATTCTTCAGCGATGCGTGGGCGACGCGAAACCGCACCCAACGCGCGCGTGTACGCGGAAAGTAGCACGGTGCGGAAATCGCGCGCGGACCATTGAACAGCGGCGCGGCCTGTAATTTGGCGCGCGGATTAATGGCGCGTACACCTCTGCCAGATCGACGTTCTCGTTTCCTCGCAACACCGTTCGGATGCTAACAACACCGGGCGGTTCACGGCACGCAAACCGTTTGCGAATCGCCGCTGCTGAAACGGCGCTAACGGCCCGCCACGTCGAAAACAAAATCGACGATTACGACGGCGACGACGATGGGCGGCTACGATCCGATGGCCCGGACGGTGCGTGCGCGATTTCGGCGTGTACGGAATAACGAGACACTTTTGTTCGGACGATAAATTTCGCTCGCTCCACGAACAATTACGGAATATCTCGCCCTCGTTACTCGATGTACCCTGTAGGCGTGTGCTCTTGGATAATGTTAAGAAGGGTGTCTCGCGATTAGATAATTGAACACACACGAAACATTCTCCAACTAAAGATTGCGGTCAAGAGTGGTCCAACAAGTTTTGAAATCATTTTGGTTTTGAAGCGAAGTTTCTCAACGATATTGGTGATTGTATAATTTCGTGAACAATGGAAATGTGAAAATTTGCATTTTATAAAATGACTTTTCACGAGTCCACGCTAGGGGAAAAGATCGATACCCAGGTGCGAATTCATAGAGTTAAACGCGATAAACACGTGTCCGCCCTCGCTCACCGGTCTGCTAGAAATTGTGGCAAAAACAAACTCCGTGGGAGGGTTGCGGAACGACGACGACGACGACGGTGCGACGAAGCCGATAATCGTCGCGAATCGAGCGTGGATAATGATGAGGAGAGGACCCCGAACGATAAATCTCGGCGAAACGACGTGCCCGACAGACAATGGGCCGCGATGGGCGTGACCGGTCTGGGCCCGTTTCTCGTTTTCCATCGCTCGATGGAGACGTCAAGCTTTGTGCAATTCGTTGCGGGCCGCTGTCTGTTCCCGCGCATGCCGGACGTGTTTGTCGCGATTATGCGCGGCGCGTGTTAAGCGCGGCCGCGATCACTATTTCTTCATTGTTGCCGGCGGGAATTCTCGAGAGTGGAACCAATGCGACGAGCGCGATCGATGACTCGCCGTTCCGAGTCGAGCGATTCGCCTCTCGATCGAGTCATCGGCAGCCGGTGACAACGCCTCCGGTCTCTCGGGGGTGCGTGCCATCTTTTGGGGTGAGATCGCTTTCGTTTCCTATAAAAAGTCACCGAAGAGTTGTCTTCGGCATTTTCACGTGTATTCGTCTCGTTTATCTCTTGGATAAAAGAGGCTCGCCGCAATTATTGCAATTCTTGCAACATTTCCTATATGTTTTCTGTAAAGATCCTAACGATATCATCTATTTACACAGAATATGTATCTTTTTGGACCATTTTCTCTCAGTGTGAGGCGTATCACTTTGATACTTGTGTATCTTTAATCTACCCATCAATAGCTACAATCTTATCAAAAAATAACTTAAGATTTCGAATGCTACATCGAGCTAAAATATTTATGAAAGCTTGATCGCTCTCTTTAATAAACGAATTGAGGAGATATTTTAAAGATGAGATGATTAAGCTTAATTTTCCTCGTTCAATTTCGAGTACTTTTTTTTACTTAATTCGAATCGAATTCATGGAATTTGTTGATGAAAATGATACGCGAAATCTAGGACACTTTATATGTATATTCAAAGTCCTCTGGATTTTTGAGATCAAAAGACGAAAAGAATCGCTGGCTTTTCTATCCGCCATGTTCTCTCGCTCGACTTTACTTAGAAATGATATCCTTGCGCGTATCCCTTACACAGCGTTCGCTGCATAAGAGAATGTCACGGTGCTTGGTTTCATTAATGTCCGTTAAGTCACGAACTCGATCGTCGATCGGTTATAGTTAGCGATCAAGCGTGGCCTCGTGTCGCCATTGCGCTTATTTGCTTCGACACCCTTTTCGCTTGGCACGATTCTGTCATTGTCATGAAATGTAACTCGCGTAATATGCAACTTGTGCAGCGTGCTTACTTGAAGAGAGAAGCACAGAAAGCTCGTACGTTTAATTTCAACACTTGTTCATTTTCACGCCTGAATCTGAACACGTCTGAACGAAAACATGTACACGGATCAATTTCAACACAAATGCACAACACTTTTTTACCGTGTAGACGTTCAAAGATGCGACTCTTACTGATTATTGCGTCACCCCCTCGCGATCTCAAACCCTTTCTCTGTCTCCTTTCCAAGATATCTTCGTCAAGATAATTACATATGCGATTATCGATCCATTTAACAGATAGGAGCTAGCGAGCGACGTTTACGTGGACGAGGAGTTCGAGTCGCCGAGGGGGCGAGCCACCCAGAAGCGTAATATTACGCCGGGAACCCATAAAGCCTCCGCTGCTTACGACGAGACGGACGATGGATGGATCTCGTGCATGGATCGAGTCATAGGCATCCCGGGGCGCAAAAAAGTTCGCCGGAGAGTATTGGATGACCCGTCGACCGGTCATGCGCCAGACCGATCGAGATACTTTATACGAAGCTGCGCGATATTTTCCAAGCAGGCGACAGACGACGGACGATGGGAAATGGACCACCGTGAAGCGACCTCGGAACGTCCGTCCATCGTGGAGGTCCGTCATCGTCGAGGTATGTTTCATATGCAAAAGTGTATCCCGAAATTTAAAACACTATCAGATGCGACTAGGCATGAATGTAGAGCACTCTATTAACCGCGATCAGAGCATTTGCGGAACTACAAAGTGAGCGCATAAGTGAAGTGAATTGCGGTAGCGCAAAAGAATCAACCATTCCAGCGCGATTTTATCGGTAAAAAATATCGCACAGATTCACGCACGTATCACTACACGCACAGGAAAATGCATTCGAGGCAAAACAGTAGTTTTATGCGCAATTCCTACCATTTTATTGATACAAAATTTTCATCTGTTTATTTGTTAAATTAAACGAAAATACGTCCCTTTGGCGCAAGAGAAAAAGAGAGAGAAAGAGTTTTGTGGAGTCTGCAATCTCTGGGACGTTCCGTGTGCGACACACGCGAATCTCTTTCTCAGACGCGAGCAGACGTGCAAAACACCACCCTCTTTAGCGCGGTGCAACGTTACCCTCTCGCGATCGCGATGCATCGCATCGTACGGCGCACTTTGCTCGCGAGCTCGCGCGGATGAACGGAATCAAACGTAGTGTGATAAGCGAAAGGCCGATATGAATCCGGAAAGTCTCCTTCTCGCCCGTCGTAGAAACGAGTCGCTAATTATATCGCGCGAGGGCTCGAGTAGTTAGCACTGTCTCTAATTACATTTCCCATCTCCTTGCGTACGGTCGCGCGCGCTTTGAAATTAAATTGCTACATCGGCGGTGCGCGGCCTCCCCTTTTCTTCTTCTTTTTTCTCTCTCTTTCTCTCTCTCTCTCTCTCTCTCTCTCTCTCTCTTTTCTTCTCTTCCCCGTCGCGTAAGGGTGTGGGACGACACGTTGGTTCGTTTGAGGCGCTTCATTTCGAATTACGTTGCCGTGCGCGCATTTGCCACCACTCGACACTCTCGCCCGGTTATATTCCTTCCGCGAGTAGGAGGATAACGACGACGATGAGGACGAGGAGGACGATGACGTATTTACACCCTTACGTTATAGACTTGAGTCGGGGGAGAAAGAGAGAGAGAGAGAGAGAGAGAGAGAGAGAGAGACAGAGAGAAAACGGGACTTTGACGCGTCGCATCTGCGGTTACCCAAGAACACCCCGCGGTGAGTGTATCGTGGAAATAGGCGGAGAACTTCACGTAGGTACTCTTAATCCCTTCGCACGCTGCGAAGGGTGCAGAGACACGTTTGGTAACGCGATTTCGAGTGGAGCCCGGATTTTAAATCCGGAACTTACCCATTCAAAGACACCCCCTCAAGCCCCCGTTGGTCCGTCTCCCCCTCCCGTTCCGCACTGCGTTTACGGAGTGAGTTCTCGAGATGCGAGAGTCGTTTGAGGTGCGTTTGAACGCGAGGTTGCTTGATACCGCTCATCGTTACTTGATACTGTTCATCGTTATTTATCGCTCGAATTTCTAGACATTCGCGGTGATTTGTAACACGCGCTTTCCGCGAGGAGGAAAAAAGCATAAATTAATTCTGAAACGGAAAAGAAGGGGAAATCTTTTTTGCCATTGAACCATCGCTTCTTTCGCGAATCGTAACAGGGCTGTTCCACGTGTACCTACACGGCGATTACACCGTGTGTGTATATAACCGTACGCATATTTAATCCCCATTACATGATCCGCAAGCTCGAGGGTCATCTGTGCGCATGGAGTAGCACGAGAAAAAAACGGACTATCGTATCCGCAATAAGGGACGGATTAATACCCCTCGAGAAGGGGTACTCTCGATTTTAATCCTCCCTTATCCTACGCGTTCTGCTTCTCTCCCTGCCCTCTCCCTAACCTTTCCTCTCTCGCCATCCATCCAGCCGCGGACAATACGCGCGTCCTCTTTACTCTTTCGCGTCGCAACTTCGGTCTTTTGTCATTCCCGACGCGAATCCCACAACAGTGGCCGAAAGTCTTCATTGTGATTTCTCGCGCGACGCGTCCACCCTCTCTCGCGCGTGGGTTCTCTCTCTTCAAGATTTATGTGGGAAAACTCTCGAGGCCGGTTCTTGTATCTCGAGATCGGTTCTTTCGTGTCACGGCCTCTCCTCATGGTTCTGTTCGCGAGACAGGTGGCGGATACTTTGGCTTTTTGGCTACTCGCATCGTCTCCTCACAATAACCCGCATCCCTCCCCTTCTCCCTGTGCCATCGGGCGAGTGTCTCGTACGCAATGGGATGGATGATGGAACGCGATCGCGGTCGCCTTAAGAACTCAACGGGATCTTTACGTACATAAAACCGCGTTGCGCGCTCGTTGGCTACATTTTCAAATTATACAAGCAAGGTATCGTACAAGACAGGCACATATTAAGAAATTTGTTATATTCTAACGAAATTTACTGAGTTTCTTTTCTGATAGTCTATTTTTGCACTATCAAAAACAGTAAAACTGAATAAGTAAAATTGAAAGAAAAATTTATATAAAAAAACTATATTTTCTTCATGTATGATTCTCTCACAAAAAAAGTTTCCCTCGAGTAATTTTACGGGGTAATTCTCTTCGCTATTATCGAGAAAGTTGCGGTGAAACCTCACCGTGCGCGCTCCCTGAGCGCTTATCTGTGCGTTGCTGAAAAATCGTAAAGTTCGGGGACACGTCGGTGCCCCGCGCGTATTCCGGGGGCATCGAATAATGGGGTGTCCGTATACACGCGGTAGTATCGGTATAATGGTGTTTCTCTCTCTTTCTCCTTCTCCCTACCGGGACACAATGGGTCGACCAGGTCAAGTGTGCGCACACTAATCATGTTCCTGGTCAGAGCGGAGGTCCGAAAATGTACTGACGAAATGCGAACTATGCACGAATCACAATGCCCGGCTCGCACTCTCGGCCAGATGCCACGGAACATTCTGCGTGCTGCTGCCCTTCGGCCGGTATGCGAGGGCCCGGATGTTGGAACGCGCGTTTTCCCGGGCTACGTATCGATCATCCTCGTATGATGCCGATGCCGGGGACTATTAGTCCGTGTAGTTGGCCGCGCTTCATTTTGCACTGTGCTCTCTCTCTCTCTCTCTCTCTCTCTCTCTTTACGAAAGCTGATGGAAATTTCACCACATTGTATCCGGGGGTGGCACGGAGGTGGTTCCCGATAGAATCGAAAAGTTAATTTCCCGTTTTCTCGTTTCTGTTTATTTTTTTTGTTTTTTTTTTTTTTAATTACTCTGCTTTATTTTACTACACAGATACCTGGGAAATCGACGAAAAATTCAGATAATTATAGAAACGACGGGGATGAAGTTAGGGGCTGCGCCTTGAGAATCGAGTCCTGAAGATGGAAGGAAGAAATTCGCGCAACTGCAAACGCAGTTTTAAGAGAGAATCGCGAAACGTAAACTCCGGAGACAAACGAGCCGTAGTCGAGAACGTTATCGGAGGTAATTTTCGCGGGGCTCGCGCGGTAAACTGCTGAAATGATGGATCGTGTCGCGGGGGCGGGGTAGATGCGGCCGCGGTACGACGACGACGATACCGCCGGCCGATGCCGTCGGTCGCGGCTGGGAGGAGACCGGTAATGTGTGAAATTTTTGAAAGCCACACGGTAAGCGCGATCTCTCGCTCGACCGTCTCGTCGACACCGAGGGTGTGGGTTAGGTGTGCACGTTGCCTCGACAATTTATGGCGTTCTGCGTTTCTCTCCGTCACGCGCACGTACGCGTTCTCCTCCTCCTCCTCCTCCTCCTCCTCCTCCTCTTCCTCC
>NW_022639456.1:687945-688626 GCF_010583005.1 Odontomachus brunneus | reverse complement strand
GCATCATGGTTAGAGGGAAGGGGAGGATGATGGGAGAAAAAGATAGACAGAGGTCGACAGACCTCTCCGCTCTACCTCCTCTCGCCAATCCTCTGCACGAAAGGAGGATAGAGGAGAAAGAGAGAGAGAGAGAGAGAGAAGAAAGAAAGAGAGCGAGAGGACGACATGGCGAACGGAGAGGAGAACCCGCTGAACCGGTTTGACGGACCTCGAGACTGGTTTCATTAAACCCCGCTTGTAAAACCTCCTCCTCCTCCTCCTTCTCCTCCTCATCCTCCGCGTCGTTTCTGCCTTCTCTCTTCGCCTCTCGCCCTCACGTTGCGTTTACCCCCCGTTTGCTCGTTTCGTCTCGCCCCTTCCGCCCATCGTTCCCTCTCTGTCCGATTGCCGAATCGCGTCAGCATTTAGCGAGCAGTATATTAGGCGAAATACAGGCGGATATCCTCTCACGGGCCATTACTGTTACCTTTGATCATCGCATGACCGGAGAGTGGTTAACGCTGCGTCATCAGAGCATGAATTTCTCTCTATCTGCCCGGTATAATTTACAATCCGCGCGGTGGCCCTCTCACCGACTGAGTCCAGACCCGCTCGGACCCAGTAGGCAGTTCATCCTCTCCTCTTGCTTCTCCTCCTCTTCCTTCTCCTTTTTCTCTTGCCACCTCCCCCCCCCCCCCCCCC
>NW_022639456.1:674323-687884 GCF_010583005.1 Odontomachus brunneus | reverse complement strand
TGAACCTTTTTGGTAACGATCACCCGCGAACTTTTTGTTTCTTCATCGTCACTTTGTGTTAGGCATCACGTTCTCTCCCGTATTACCATTTTCGATTCATCGATCATGAGGTACCTTGGCCATTATTAAGCTGTTTGAGAGAGGTTAATGATGAGTTGCGGCAAAAATCAACTGGCTCTTGAATATAATCTATTAACAATTAAAAACTTTTAAAAGTTTTATATAATCTATTAACAATTAAAAACTTTTAAAAAATATATAATTAAAAACTTTTAGAAAATACATAATTATATGTTTATTACATATTAAACTATTTGTAATTATATTTTGTTGATCTAACCCTCTCTGTCTTTCTCTAAAGGTTTACTTAGATATAGCTCGTCATTCTCAATAATTTATTAATTCTTACAATTTTTAAACATAAAGAAATTGTTGAGGAATAAAGTTGATCAGTTGATACAGTTGATCAATTCGACACTAAACGAATCACCTATTCGATAATTTGCCGCCACCACCACCACCACTGCTATCACCGTCACGTAAAAGTTCAAATGTCAGGCAGGCACGACTATCGAAAGTACACGATCATATCGATAGTCTGATCGTTGACTACCACCAGCCGGATCTTTACGAGCGGTGACTTGCTCAGGGTGCGCGTGGGCGCGGTACGAGAGATGGGCAAATTTAAAGGCAAGCGGGCAAGTCGCGCGATCGTTCGGGGTGGTTTCGGGCAACGAGAGCAGCCTGTTGCATGCCCGGCATAGGGGGTTGCTGACGTCATTTCCACCACCGTGTTCCAACCGAACGGCTGGCGGGTGCGGTGGGGAGACGAGAGCCAGCAGGGGCGTCGATGGTGGTAGAACAGGGGGGGGTGGCAGGGGGGCAACGTAACGTTCGGAGGGCGTGCTTGACAAAGGCGTGGTTACCGTGTCCCCACCCAACAATAAACAAGCGACTCTGACGTTAATTTGTTTGTTTTGCCCTTCTCCACCTAGCTCTTTCTCGCCGCTTCGCCATTCTCCCTTCCTCGCTCGTGTGTCGCCGATTTATCTCTTTCTCCCTTTCGCCCTCTCTTTCTCCCCCTCCTCCTCTATCTGCTCTCCGCCGAGTCTCCTTCGCCTCCTCACTTTTTTCTTCACCTTCTTCCTCGACTACGTCTACCTGCGCGCTACCGAAGGTAGACCACGAGACCTAACCTACGGCTGACCGACCACTCTTGCTTTCTCACGGACACAAGAAGCGACTCGGTGGAAGTCTGCTCAATAACTCATTGATCCTTATCGATTCTTAATGAAACAAAAATTAACAAGTAGCAGCTTTAGTGCTGCTTATTAACTTTTGTTTCAAACAAATAAACTCTGTCTGACAAGAGAATATTTAACGCATATGTCAGTTTGCGTTCAGCGTGATGGGCGCTACGTTTCGTTATTACACACTGTATGTTACTTACACGTTAAATCAGAAATTTATTCGACAGACTCCTTCTTACGCGACGATGGCGATACAATGTACAATATTGGCACAGCGACAATTGCGTAAAGCTACTATCAATTTCTCATTTCTTTTTTCTTTTTTTTTTTGAAGGTAGACTTCGACAGCGCAAATAGCGTTATCGCGTGGTTGTCGCTCGAGGACAGACGGGGGTCTGCCTCTTCGACTTCGGTAAATACTTCTTCCTTCTGCTTTTTGGTTTATTAGCTCTGCCAGCACGCGCCACGCTAGCCGCGTTTGTTCAAGTGGCAATGGACAATTAGCGGATAGACGAGCGAGAAATCGAGCACACTCGATGGAATCAGTTGTATCGTTTCTAAACTAATCGACTCGCGCACGATCGAATTGATCCTCGTCCCGATATACCTTTTTGATCGGTTTTATCATTTTTCGCGATATCTCCTTAATTTGTAAGATTTTTGAAGATTTTTGCAGGAAGAAAAAAAGAGAGAAAGGGGGAGAGAGTGAAGGAACGCGCATTTCGTATAATTAATTCATTAAAGTACGTTAATTAAACCGCAACGACCTGCTCTCTCGAGAGCGGGGCACAGCGAGAGGTGTAAACGAGGATAATTGTGTCTCACCTAAACGTCATCGTGCTTTTGTAGCGGGCCACCCTACGTATAAAATTGGTTGGAATCGATCTTAAGAGCCCTGCCCGAGTGCCGGAGGGATGCTCGGAAACGGGGAACGACTTGACCTTGGCTGGATTCACGCGTAGCTGAGCTAACGCAAAATCGAAACGCGTTACTTCCACCGCATGGATCTCCTAAAGCCGGGTTCACATCGTGACCTGCAGCGGCTCTCCGGATTCTGGAATACGCGACTGTAAACGCGACGTGGCGCACGCGCGCATATCCGCGTCTACGACTGTCCAGGTGAAGAAGTCGAGTCTCCTGTCGACTCTCCGCCGGTCATTGTGCCGTCAATGATTGCGACACGATGATGGAGAATCGACAATCGTCGAACGCGACGAGCTCCTCATATTCGATCGCTTTTCAATCGCTAATACTGAAAAATCATTTTTGGACCATCTTATTGCCCCAAATTAAATGTCCGTAAACGCTTCTCCTTCACAGTCTAATTCTCAATTATTCTGCGAAGAATTTGTTCATACATATTTCCGTGACGTGGGGAACACGCACTACGTTTGACTGTCGTGTTCACCGGAGTTCTTCATTGTCCCCCGTAACTTGTTTTCAGCCGCGGCCGTTATCTTCGCCCAAGTTTTCGCGAAGACAGCTTGAGCAAACTTTCCGAGTTCTTTGCGCGTCGCAAATCGCGCCAAGGCTGACCTTCGCGAACCATTCTGTTTGATCGAACTCGCGTGAGGTATTACACAACCGCAGCTTTGCACCATTCGCGCACTAACTCGCGATTCGACAGCATGTCTTTCTACGCTAATAAATCGATGTGAACGAGAGGTCAGTGAATTTTTGGCTGATAACATATCATAATTTCATCGAACGATACGGCAACCGGCGGGATTTTCGACCGCGATCGTCGTCGTGTAGGGGTTGAAATTCGATATGGTGTAGCAAGAAAAGTTATGAGGGACAGAAATATCAATTTGCGATGAGTTTATACCACAACATGATATAAGTAATATTATACAATGATTTATATTACATTTCCCAACTCATCGACTACTTGTCCGTCATTTGACACGTCAAGTTATTCGCACGTCTCACAGATTGCCCCTCTAATTACTGGACACTCGCCGTAATGTCTTAATTATAGCAACAGATGCTTTCGCTCTCGAGACAAGCGCCTCGACGACACCTTTATATCCTCGTTTCTCGAAACATTCCCTTCGATAAATCAATGTAAAAGCCTTCGCTCCACTTTCTTCGTACTGCCCATTACATGCCTCGTTTCACTCAAAGGCGACGTAAGTCCGGTTTCCAAGTTGCTAAGATCGATAACACCGCGTCCGCTTTGTATTCGTATCCGATTCGCATTCATAGCGCTTCGAGAACTGGACCTGCAATATACATTGCATCTCAAAGTAAACGGCTCGTGTCTTACGCGTCTCTCTCTCTCTCTCTCTCTCTCTCTCTCTCTTCGTCTCGTGTCTCATCTCATCGCTAGATATTTCCGTGTGAAACGAGCTTGCGGATCTACACATCGTCGACAAGGATAGATGCATCCATCTCTCTACCCTCCGTCCTGTCCCATTTCGTCCCGTTCCGTCCCATCCCGTCCCGTCCCGCGAGAAAGACTGCAGGGACATCACGCTATGCCGAGGCATAGAGAGAGGGTGAGTCACCCCCGCGTGCGCGCGCGCGCTCGGAGTACTCTGGCGTGCATAACACCCACGGTCCACGCGTGACTAGATACCGCTTTACACGTGAAGGGGACAAACGCCAATTATATTTTAATATCCCTCGGCAAGACGGCTTTCGAGCGGCGAAAATTCCGACAACGCGACAAGGCTCGCGCCATCCCCGTCGTTCCATGCCTCGTCTCGCTGAGTCCTGGTTTCGTCAAAGTTGAAAGCGAAAATTGAAAAGAAATTTTCGGAGACTCAAATAGAAAACTAATTTTAAGAAATCGAAATTTTAAGCATATCGGGAAAGAATCCCGACGTTCGTGGTGCATTTCCTCGACCACGATTTTAGCCGCATTTTGGAAAAATCAGACGAGTAGTACAGCGTATTGGGGGAATTATATCATTGAGAAAAATTATATGAAACTGTCACGCTCGGGAAGCAGTTTATTTTTGAGACGCGCTATTAAAAAATTTGTATGCATCGTCAATATAGAATTAAGTGACTTATTGTCACTTTAAAAAGAGTATATTTGCCTTAGCTCTTTTGTTCATATCGTCAAGGTCGCTTTAAGTAGATGTGAAGATAATACAGTGTTATTTATGGATAATCTGAAGATAATACAATGTTATCAGAGAAAGAGAGAAAGAGAGGGGGAGAGAGGGAAGGAAAGAAAGAGAATAACCGCGTTACACTTAATTAGAAACCAGCGATGTATCGTAACGAGTGATATTACTTTACGCTCGAATCAAGCCGCGTCGCGATTTGACTGTGGTGTCTCAATGGTTTTTCTTTTTTTATTCGTATATTTGAGTCAAAATCACCTCCAAATTCACTTGCCATTCATATTCCTCGATTGTTGCATTAATTAATTCTGGATCAAAGTTTATAAGTTTATCATAAGTGTTTGTCATATCATAGAAACAAAAATTTCCATTCGAATTCTTTTTTCGGTCGATTTTTATAAATATGAATTTTTTTACATTTTTTACATATAATTTTAAAACAATTTGAAATTCTTCAAGATTCGAGTAAGGAGCAGGACTCAGACGTGCGTAATTTTCAATCCTCTGATACCGCGGATAAAAAATTTTTTTTTTAAATTTGGCTCTCGCGATCTGCGAGAAGCAGGGAAAAGGGGTGCAGACACGAGCGAGTAATGACGTAACATCGTCGTCTCGTAGAGGCTCATCTCCATCTGAAGTCGCGCGAGCCGGCTTGTTTCTTTTCCGTGTGGTTCGCGCACGTTGTCGAGTATGCGCACTGCACGCACAGCACGCGCCCTCCGATGTACCTTCCGCACGGTTGAGCATCTCCACCATTCAGAATCGATGATGTCACGAAGCGGAGCCGGATCCCCACCGTTTCTCTCCTTTTCCCCGTGGAGAGGGAAGCTGCGCCCTCAGCCCATTGGTCCAAATCCAGTCCGACGTACCAACACGAGCCGCGGCCACGACGACGGCACGACCCAACGAGAGTCCGCGAGTCGGTGCGTGCCAGTCCGTGCGTGTGCTTTACCTAATAATATTTCCACGGCTCTCCCGCTCCTCTCTTCTTTCGGCCGATACACGCATCTCGCACCCTCTCTCTCTCTCTCTCTCTCTCTCTCCCTCTTTCTCTTCCGCCGTATTTCTCTCTCTCTCTCTCTCTCTCTCTCTCTCTCTTTCTTTCTCTCTCTCTCTCTCCCTCTCTCCGTGTATACACATATAGACATATCTTTCTCTCTTTCGCTCTCACCCTCGTAGGGTTAAGCATCCTCGCGTATAGAAGCTCGCATCGCGTCGCCACCCTCCTCTCCCCGAGGATCTGACGGATCTCACGAAAGCGAGAGAGGAGAAGAATCACGCTGCAGAGCAGCACGTGTGCTGCAGTCGCGCGGATCGACAAGCGCGCGCTTATAGTCATCGGCTCTCATCCGGCGAGAGTCATCGCGCTGATAGTCGATGCGAGCAGTTGGCCGTGCTCGAGGGACTGTCGCGAGCGTCGATCGAGGGGTTGCTTGGCGCGACAGGCTCGTTTTAAGCGTGACCGGGCGGCTCGCGCGAGTGAGGGGGTGTCGAGAGAGCGAACGCGCGAGCACGAAGCGACAGCAAACAATCTCAAATCGATCCAAATCGGAGTGTTCAATCCCCGCGCGAGTGACCGTACGCGGCGATAGGACAGCACGATCGGGCAATCGAGCTCGCGAATCGTCGGGACTGTGATTGGTATACGCGAGGTGTGTCGAAACAGCGAGATCCGCGAACGGATTCGCAGTGGTGCCTTTGTCGAGCGAGGACGTCGGTGGGAGGACGGACACCGTCGGCCGTCGGCAGCTCTTGGTATGTACAGCCACGTGCTTGAGGAATTTTCGAGTACTTTGGAAGAAATCGAAAGGGCGAAAAAAATCGGTGGAAAGGCGCTTTGCAAAGTCCCGCGTTCGTAGAGTACGAAACTACCCCCTTTGACCTTACAGCTGTCATCTTATCTCTATTCTTCAATTTCGGGGGAGTGAAAAAGAAGTTGATTTCCTTGTAAGGGACTAGATTTCTTACTTGTACTAGTTTTGTACTGGTTCGTTTATTAACCCGCTACATTTCTCAGCGCATCGGACAGAAGAGGATGAAAACAAACTCGCGCGTATCTTCCGATTATTTACTAAATTCAAAGGAAAATGAAGTTTCTAATTTCACAGAAAAAAAGTTTTTTCTATTTATTCTAAGTCATCCACTCGTCGGAGAGGAGTCCGTAAATGTTTATTTATGTTTGGCTCCCCCCTCCCAAACTACGTCTGTCGCGTAACTGTCAGTGACAGTTTTTCTACCCTCGACTCTGTTACGTGGCGACTTTGTCACACTTTGGTTTATCATGTAGCATCCTCATCCCCTTCTTCTGGGAGGAACAACGCGGGCACAAGCGCTCAGCACCCGAAGTGCGAGGTATCTTGTCTCGACAATAACGTCCACAGTGCATCTTCACGCGCGAGTACGCTCGACTAATCGAACACCGCGAACATTAATCGCTCGTTGCAAACAAGCTGGCAAGCGAGTGAGCGAGCGAACGTTTGAGGATCCTATTGATTCATCTTGCCGATTAACATAGTCAGTATCAGGCAAGGAGATATGCGGGTTGTACGCGCGTAACGTATACAATACAGCTCGAAGCGTGGCAGTTTCACCCTCTCTCGCGAAACACCGTCGTGTCGGAGACGAATGCGATTGAATGGCGCATCGAATCTCCGCGTGCAAGTCTGTCTGTCTGTCTCGCATTCGCGCGTTGTCGCATTTCTCTCCCTCATCTGTCTCTTTTCCTCCGTGTTTCCCCCCCGTGTGTCTCCCACAGTCCCGGTATTATGGTGTAATTAGGCGATAGGCTTTATACGATTTGCCGTGTAAAACCCGCCGGAGTGAATGAGCCCGGCCGAAGTGAATGTCGAGCGCACAAGTGTGGACGTCCCGCGGTGACATCCGACGCGCGCATTGTGAACGCTCCTTTCCAGTGCCGTGACGACTCATTGTGAGCGCTCCGGCTTCTCTCCTCTCTTCTCTCCTCTCCAATTTCTTCTCGCGGTGGATGCGAACGATTCTTTCTAATCCGAGCGAGTATATTTGCGGCAAATAGCCGATCGTCCGTCTGCTCGCGAGCAAAGTCAATCTACTCGCGGAACGTCCAAACTATCCCTCGGACCGCTGAAACAATTCTAAGCGAGAAACTCGTTAGTAGCTTCGCCAGAAATCTTTGAAGAATTTTCATGTGAATATGTGTTTCTTCTCCTTTTTTTATATATATATCTCAAACACGTCATGCGCAAGTATATTCTTCATTTATTATCTTTTATTTGATACAATCTTAATTTGATCAGTTACATTGGTAAACTCGTTACGTTGGGGAAACGTAAAAAACGGACGTAATTGTATTGGAGAAAAGAGTACTCAAAGATATAAGAGACTCTCAAGTGACCTGAATGCGTCGTCGTAAGGTCGAGATGCTTCAAGGAACAGGGTGGAAAGCGACGCGACGAGATGCAGGGGAGGATACGACTCGAAAATCCGAAACGGAAAGCTCATAAGTAACGGCGAATTGTTAGGAAAGGGCGGAAAATTGGCCGCTAACCTCTTTACTCTGCAGCGCAATTGCATTAGATTGAATTGTATTATGTTTCGAAGGAAGCCTTCCGTAAGATCTATAACCGTTTAACGCCTCGTTAACTGTTCATTATTAACGTGCCGTTAAACAGGAATAGATCCTATAAACGACGCGCGCGCGAATTAACGTTGATCAATGAAACGCTTTTCGACGGTCCACATCTGGATTGAGACATTACGGATTGATCGATATATCGAGGTCGAAATGTGTGACGAGAAAAGTATCATTAAGAGCGCGAGCCTCCGTCGCGTCGTGGCGTCACGTGACGATGGAAGAGTCGCGGAATCTCTCTACGAAACTCGCCGCGGGTTGAATCTTTCCTCTTGAGCACGGGCATCGCGAATAAATTACACAAAGTTCAAACGTATGGAAGCGTAACGAACAGCTTTAAGATATTGTATAATCGAGCAGAGATCGTATACTAAAAATATCATTACTAGGGCAAGGTTAATAAAGTCATTCAAATCCAGCGTTTCGCGGATGTAGCCGAACACCTGGAAAGAATTACCTGGAAAAATCAGAAGTTCCTCTCGAAATATATTTTTCGGGTTATATCACACGTCACGGTCCGTGAGATTTAACGAAAACACACGCGCGACGCTCGCGGTAAGCAGCTGTCGAGTGCGCGCTTGAACCACGTGAAAAAATACAAAAATATCGCGAGAGCCAGGTGCCTCCAACGAAATTAATTAACCCGCCTCCCCTGCGCGCGCGCGCGAGCCGCGCGTTACGATAAAGCGATTTATCTCTCAATCGTCCTCGATTGCGCGGAACATTGGCGTGTACAGCGGCGATAATGTAGCTACCTCTCGTTCTTCGCCGGTGTAATTAATAATTAATGCACAAACGCGCGCGTGCACGTGCTCAGGACGAGTGTAATCGCGGGCGGAAGTCACTTTATACGGTAGCGCGAGCGGTTAATGCCCGCGGGGGTTGGGCGTGTATTACGGGGGCGGATTTCGACGGTGTAGTCGCGGTAGCGACGGCGGTGGGTGCCATTAACAGTGTTTCGCCGGAAATGTAAAGCATAATGCGCCGGCAGCTCGTGGATATGGAACCTATTACCATCCGCGTGTATAATGCTACCACCATCCCCGTCCTCCCTGCCTCTTCCCCGTTTTCCTGGGCCCCGCGCCCGTCCACCTCCGCCACTCCCCGTCGTTGTTGCGCGCGTTGTAGTGTCTCTCGCCGCGTGCTTACGGTGCGTTTCAAGGAGGGTTCAAACTTGTCCCGCGGCAGTGTGAGAAAGGCACCCTGTTCGTGAAAGAGCATCTCTGTGACGAGACCGTCATCGTCATCGTCGCGGCGGAGGGTCGCGCGGAATTCCGCCGCGCGGCTGCCACGGCTCTCGCGAGCGGCAGTCCTCCGTTCGCTTTCCTGTCGTAAGAATAAATAATCCCGCTGCATATTAATGACTTCGGAAACTTTGCGGTTTCGTTCAATCAACGTTGCCCTTTTTGGTTGTGCGATTTTAAGCGAGATTTACCGGAAAATATTTCATCCGCGGCGGAGCGAGACACACCGGACGTTGAAAAGATGAAATTATTTAAGAGGATGATATTTTTTCGGGACATTCGTGAGGAGAAGACTAACTAAACGGCTGTATGTGAGAGAAGAAGCGACAGAGCACGCGGTTCATTACTCGCGCAATGTTCCGGTACTTGGGCTCAAAAGTGTGTATGCGAAAAACAAAAAAAAAAGAAACGCGAAAGTCATGGGGAATACCGCTGCTCCGGTGGCGATCCCGCGCGAGGCGGAGTTCGAGTTGGAGCTCGCTAAATCGACAGCTTGGCGTCTTGCAAACAGGAGCGACGTGATCCTGTTTGCGCTCAGTCGGGCATAATCCGAGGTAATCCTCTTGCACAATATGCGAACGCGATGCGCTCCACCCTCGCTCTTGCTCTCACCCTTGCTCTCTCTCTCTCTCTCTCTTTCTCTCTTCCTTCCTTCCTTCCTTCCTTCCTTCCTTCCTTCCTTCCCTTCCGTCCTTTGCTCTCTTATTTCTTCTCTGTGTTTCTCTTCTCTCTTTTTCTCTGTACATGTGTATATACACGCGTACGTGCTTTTCGCGCCTCGTTCGGCTCTCTTCTCTCCGCTGACTGTATTTCATCTGCCGCGCCGACATCTTCGCGCGAGGAAGCGCTCCTCTGTTGCAGCGCAAAGAGCATCGTGGATAATGAAAGGAAAAAGGGGGAAGCGTGTCTCGCGGACGCGATGGCTGCCTCGCGTTAAATCACGTTGCTCGCGGGAGCGGATCGTCTTATGAATTGCAACATAAATTCAATTTGGCTCAATGAATCTCGCGTGAATATACGAAAGAGACGTCCCGCCTCGCGCTCTCGCTAACGAGAAGAGAAATATGTTACGTCACGTGTGTCTATGATATCGTAGTCATTAGAGAAAGACGAGATATTGCACAAATTAAACGGCATGGCAGTAAACACAGAACCAAATAAGACTTCATCAGATCTCACGGTTGCGTCCAACGAATCTTATTCAACGCGATTTTGGAGTAAAAATGGCGTTACTTGATGCTCTTGATATTTCGTAATATTTAAAACACTAATTTGATATTCATATTCACTATATATTTATTATATATTCATTATTGATATTCATATATTACACTATTTGATATTCATACACAACAAAAATACGTTTGAATCAGGTAAAACATCCGCAAAAAGGCTTTCAAAAGTGATATAACAATCTACACTTGTAAAATGGAATGTCTGTCTGTTTCCTATAAGCTCCTACACTTAATTTGGACTAAATTTTGTACAGTTATTCCCTAGAATCCTGCAGAAAATATAGGCTGCGTGAAACCTAGACACTCCACCCCGTTCCTCTGATTTCATCCCTGTGATATTTTGTAATAATTTAAGTTTAGTAACTCTAGATATATAAGAAGCTCGCGGGCAACGCCGAATAGTTTAAGCTAGTATTCTATATTCTATTGCATAACGTGAATCATGCCTAATAGACAACGCCACGCAAATTTTGTGACTTGAGTGACGAAATTTTATTTCTTCTCTCCGCGATTGTCTTGAACTCTGCTCTCTTCTCGCAGATTGTTCTTCGTTGTGCGCGTTCCGCGTGTTGGAACGATATAACTCGTACGCTCTCAGCCGACTAACCCTTTCCGACACTAATTATCACGCTTAACTCCATTTTCATCCCCAGCACGAGCTCGTTTCACCCTCTTTTTTTTGTCCGCGATAACGAAAGATACGGAGGGTGTTACGTGTACGAGCTAGTTCGCATCTTCAACGAGCGCGATCCACGGTAATTAAAACACTTCACGTGTCGTCAATGCTCCGACGTTCAAAACGACTCGGCTCTTGTTTAAGGGTGGTTTACGTTCACTCGGGTGTGTGCTCGTACAAGCTAGGTTGTTTGCCAGCGGAAAAGCGACCGCGAATAATAATCAAAATTCAAAGAAGAGAATCGCTCTGTATTATTGAACAACTAATTTAAATAATGTCCATCAGTCTCGCGTTAAAATTTACCGGTTGATTTTTCACCCGTCGCTCAAAATTCAAATTCTGTCGGCACAAATTGGATTTAAGATCAACTCCTTAATGAGACTTCGTTATCTATTATCTCTTTCTTTTTCTTACATAAAGCAACGGCAAAGTACCAGCTGTACGTTGCGGCAGGACAGAGAGATAGAAAGAGAGCACGTTTTTTAATGATAACGACGTGGAGATCGCTCGCGCTTTTATTTGCCCTCAAGGCGACCACGCGACGCACACGCGGCCGCGATATCTAAATGACGCGGATTTGCACAGGTGCCGCGGTCGCACGAACAGTTTTTGAAAATACGCTACCAAATTGAGCGCGACATTAGTACGCGACGGAGGTGGCACGACCGGTACGTCGAGGTACCGAGTTTCCACCGAGTGTATTTGCTACGAGCCGATTTCTTCTCGAATCGCGTTATCACCTGGTCATCTGAGGGCTCGTTTTTTCGCTGTATTCGTTACTTGATGCCGCGTCGCGAAACTTAAACATTGTTAAGCCAACATTCACACGTTGGACGGTCGGTAATTGGATTTTCACGAAGGCGGATTTTCACAGGGATTTTCTAACGATATCAATTATTGTGTGTTTCAGTGAACGAAAGTGTTCAAAGGCCCGAAGATTCTGCCTTCGCAGCAGCTGGGCGCTGCGGTCGCTCCATGGCCGGGCGCCACCGGCCTCATAGCCTCAGTCACTGCTGACGACATGGCACACAAAGGTAAGCCGCCACGCAATTGTGCAATCGCTAAATTCTTATGCGTGCCACTTGCGCGCCACAGATAGTGTCGCACGGAAATAATCTTATTGAAAATCACTATAGAGTTTTAGTAGTCGAGAAATAGATCGACGTTCTGCAGTAATTCACTTGCGCAATTTATATTTTGGCAACTGAAATGTGCCATTGAAAAAATTTGCTATATTTCTAGCGATCTCACTAACAGTTCAATTCTTGCACCATCAAAAACATATTTGTACAAAAAGTGCAAGAAGAATTGAGAGATGGAAAGTCCGACGAGTTCTATACTAGAGCTTCGTCCCAGTCCGGAATGTCTTTGAGACTTGAGACTGCGTGGGCGATAAGAAAATTGCACGGCCTGCGCGGGCCCGAGGTGTATCGGAAAGATGCGAAGGGACGTACTTTCTTACGATCATCGACCATACGTCATTTTCCAATCCGGCATTCCATTACGGCGAGGGCCATCACGAGAACGATTATGGTAAAACCCCTGCGGAGGCGGCGGCGCTCCGCCTAAGGAGCATAAAACTTAACGGCCTCTGGCCGATGGCTACGGAATACCTCGACAGCACATAACCACCATACGTGCAACGAATTCTCTTTCCTCTCCCGATTGGTCGCTTTTGCATTAACGACACAGCTACTTCTCATGCGGTTCGCGTGCACCTCTTCGTTCGACCTGCAAGCGATTTTTTCACGCTTTTCGATCCGGTGGAACTTCCCAACACTTGCCATGAGCAATGATTCGACTCATAAAGATTTTCTCGCGCAATAATAATTGAAATATTCGGGTATTGACTCCTCCTTTTCAGTTGAATTGTGATATAAGTGACATTTACATCTGCAATTCCACCGAAAAAGTCACGTCTAACCCTCAATTCAAATTTGATTATTTCTCTTGGCGAGAATTAAGTCAAGTAGTAGCTATTAATATAGGCCTGCGAGTTAGATCTGAGCTTTTTAGTTGAATCACGTGATACATATAATATTATATTTGTAATCGTGATTCGATTAAAAAATTCATATTCACTCTACATTCACACGACTCTAAATTAAAATCTGAATATCTTTCTTAATGGACTAAAAAAGGGGAGAAGATACATCTCGCGAGCACGCCTTTTCTATTGATTCGCGAGAGACGGAGGTCTCTCGACGAGCATAAACTGTGTCCGGAGATATTATAGATAATTCGAATTCGAGGCCCGGTCGAATCGAAACGTCCGAGAATCAAGAGGGAGGCGTTCGGTTGATGGCTAAGGCGTTTAACCCCATTAGTCCTGAATGGAACCTCTCGTCTCACCCTCTTGCGTTCTCTCTCTCTTCCTCCTCCTCCTTCTCGCACCCACCTCTCTCACCCCCTCTCTCTCTCTCTCTCTCTCTCTCTCTCTCTCTCTCTCTCTCTCTCTCTCTCTCTCTC
>NW_022639456.1:659484-674200 GCF_010583005.1 Odontomachus brunneus | reverse complement strand
TCTCTCTCTCTCTCTCTCTCTCTCTCTCTCTCTCTCTCTCTCTCTCTCTCTTTCTCTAACTTTCTGTCACTGGCGCTTCCTTCGCTTTCGCCTGCTCGAGCTCTCTTAACACAAGGGTCCGAGGAGGATGGGCAAGACGACGTCTCAAGGCTTTCTAAAGCCGGCAACTTCTGCCTGAAACTGGCTGCTCACTTCACGTATTGATTTCCATTCTCTTACGCCTTCCAGCGTTCCTCGCCGCGCGTTCTCGCCGTGCGTCCTACGTTCCTTCCGCGAGATCCCTCTTCCCTCCGCCGATCATAATTTCGACATCCTTCGACATCCCCACTGGCCGTTGTAACTCCGCTGAAACTCGTCGAGCTAAGAGAGGAACGTGAGCCGAACGCGTCGCGAGATAACTCACCTACTTTGCCTTCTTTCGGGAAAACATCGATGACATTCTTAAACTTGGCGAACGTCGCAAAGGTACGCGCGTAGTCGGTCTTCGGATCCACCGACTTGTCGCTTTGAAGCACGAGCAATTTCAAGTAGTGGACGAACTTGCGCACGGTTGTCTTGAAAAGTATCAAATTTTTTATTCTTTCCTCTTTTCTCGACAGTGAAAATGAGAGTCTTTCTCGAGTCAAAATTTTTGTTCCATGTGAATCCCATAAATTTCGCCGAATTTGGAGGACATTACTATTGTTGTATCCCAATCCAACAAATAGTCACACATATAATGCCAATCTCATGATTGGCATTTTCATTGGTTCTTCGACGGAATTTGCAGGGTCAATCCAGAGTCAAAATATCGACTCGACCCTTGCTTTCACTACGATTCGCGTAACAATTCGCCAGTTCGGGAATAGTTTTTCAATCGCGGAAAAAGTTCGCGACGCGGATTAAACACCGCGGCGGAATCCACAAGTGAGGAAACGATCGGAGAATCTGCAGGGTGCTCGAAAATCCGCGAGTTATCTGACCGAGTGCGGCTCAGTGGGGTGTGTAGCGTTAAGTTGGCGTTAGCTCATCGAATCGCCCCGGATAGAGCGACCGTCGCCGCCGCCTCCGCTTCTGCCACCTCCGTCACCGCCACCGTCGCCGCCGCCGTCGTCGCCGCCACCACCGCCGTTGCGGTGCCAAGAGACGTAGGTTTGTTTTGATCGATCGCACGTACAAATCGTATTTCCGACCTCGCCTCGCGGGGGGTGACAAATCCGTCTTTCCTTATTTTCCCGGCGGAGGCGACGGCCGAGAGCCACGAATTACTCCAATAATGCTCGTCCTGTCTTGTCCTTTTCACGCCCGCTTTGCACCAATCCGGCCGGGAAACTACGTCAAGTAGCAAATGAGGTGCTTATCTTTTTCATTACTTTTCGTTAGAGAGTAAGGGAGAAAGAAAATTGTCGCGCTTTCGTGGCCCGCTTCCTCTCCACATACTTCGCGCACACTGAGAGAAAAAATGATTATTCTAAGACTAAAATTATAACTATTTTTGGTCCCAATCTATATCTTTTGGTTGTTCCAACACAAGAATGGTAACATACAAATAAAGTTATCGTTATAGTAAAATTGAATTAAAAAATGTTTTTTTTTTTACCATAATTTACAGTAATTATTTTTCTATGTGATTATAGTTACAAATACCAAACAGATATGTGTAGTTTCCTCTTGTTACGTCCGCGATCTGCGCGAACGGCACGTGTAATTCTCACGACTCTCATAAAATTTTTTAGCTGCATATTTGCGAATGGAACTTTGGCGGAGCTGCGAAACCGGCCGGTGAGATATCTACGGGATAGTATTTAACAAAGTTTTCACGATCGCGCGGGGGATGGGGTTAACGCTTCAAACGTGTTCCGCAACTTTCGAACTAACGATGGTCTCTTAGCCGTAATTCCTGACGAGAGTTTCCAAAGTTTGGCAAATCGTCGCGTTTCCGCACATTTGTCCTGCTCCGTCCCGTAAAACGAGGCAGCGCGTCTCCTCGTAGTTGTCGCGAGTAATCGTGCAAGTAACTTAGCGACCACATTTTCGAAATTACCCTCGCAATTGTTCCCGTCAGTCTCTTCCTGTTTATAACGCAAATGACACTCGCTCATATTATTAGTATATGTATATGATTATTATGACTAACATTATTTACTAGAATTTGAATTCAAAAAGTGATTTTTTCTTGATTATAATTTACAGTAATTATTTCTTGATAAATAAGACAGTAACCGCGAAATCTCTAGATCTCCATCGCGATTAATTTTCTCTCGGCCGTAATTGTGCGTGAGTCGATACACGTGTTACGTAGCCAAAGCCTCGCCCGAATTTTCCACCGGGAAATCCACTCGGCGACTTTTCGCCGAGCAGGTGGCGGGAGCGGAACGTCTCCTGAAGAAATCCGGAAGTTTGGCAAATCGTTCGACCTCCGCTTTACCGCGCGGAGCCGGCTGTCAGCACGACATCTCGCCGACGAATCAACCCCCTTCGTGCGGAGCTGCTTTTACGCGTAAGGGACGACGCGACGGTGAAGGGTGGCGCGCACGCGGGCGGACGAGAACGCAGGGGTGGCGAAATAAGAATAAGAAAGGATAGCGCCCGGCTCTTTTCTACTCTCTCATTCTTTCTTCCGACGAGTCAAGAGAGAGAGAGAGAGAGAGAGAGAGAGAGAGAGAGAGAGAGGGAGACGGAGAGAGAAGGAGAGACAAAAAGAGAGGGTGGAAGAGGAGGAAGTATAGAAGGCGAAGGAGGAAGTGGAGGAGAAGGAGGTGGCGGCGGGTTCTCCTGAAGCATTGATCGTTTCTGAATTCCGAGTAGATGGCAACCCCCGGGCGGTTCTTCACCCTCCGGCCTTTCTCCCTCGGAGCCTCAATATACGTACTCGTCTTTCGTACGTTACCGCGACGAAAGAGGAAGAGCAAAAATATGAAAACGCCAGAAAGAACACGGGGAAGGAGGCGATCGGTGGTGAGCGAGGGAGAGAGAAAGCACGAAGGTCGTGTCTCGGGGTGCGCTCTTTAAAACGGTTCCCATGCTCGTCCGAAACAGATAGAACTCGTGCGCTTTTGATCCTGCCGTTTTCGTCTCGCCGACGCACGGCTCTTATTCAATTAATTCGTAGTTCCCACGCAAGAAGAAACGGTGTTTTTCCTCGCTCCCCGGTGCGTAAAATTGCTAAAAAATATTGCGATCTTCATTCGCCGCCGAATTGAGCAAAAAAGTCAAATCTCGCCTCCCAAGGCGAGAGAATCATTTTAGAAGAACAATCAACAGGGTTATCGAGACATCTCGCGTCGCGCCGATCCGTTTGCGCGCGGAAGTCTGTCTCGCAGTTATTCGTAAACGTTATCTCGTGCCTCCGTGCGGTCCTCCGTGAAGTATCGAACATTCCTCCGCATACCATCGTCATCGTCCCCGTCGTTACCATCGTCGTTGTCGTTTCCGCTTGTACCGTGCCGCTGGGAAACGCTGAGGATACGCGTTATTTCGGGCGAACGAGACGCCCTTCTGCCTCTGCCACCCGGCGCGGCGGGATCTCGAAGAGGGCGAGTGGATAGCCGCCGCTGCCGGCTTTTACGGCTATCCATCGAAGCATTTCGTACGTGGGCTGGATACGCGGTGGATTTTCCCGGGTCTTCCACGGCTTGCGCTACCGCGCGTTGCGACTGCGAATTCTTCGGGGCAACCCCCGTCGTCCCGTTTCCTCCATCGCCCATCGAGGTGGACCAAGCCGCCAGTCGCAAGCCGAGATGCGCTGGCCACCCGCTTCTGTTTGAAGAGGGAATTTCACAGTCGAATACGCCCGATGTGCGCGAGACGCACGTCCTCGTTCCGACTATCTTAGCATCTCTTCTGCGCGGGGAAACTGCCGTCCAAGGAAGTTCCCCGACGACGTGGTGGTGCTGAGACGATTTTCCTCTCTCTCTCTCTCTCTCTCTCTCTTTCTTTCTCAAAGTCGCGCCGTCATTCGCAGCGCGACGAAGCCGAAATGTCGCGCAAGTAGTTAAAGCTTCCAAAAGTTGATCTCGTCCCATATCGTCGGGGAATATTCGTTTTCTCGAGAGTGGGTCGTCCAAGTATCGTTTCTTCGGGCCCGAATATTACAAAGCCTCGAAATTCACGCGAGACCTCTCGAGGGGGCGCGCGCTTCACCGCCTTCTCGAATTTTGAGGGGACTCTCGCTCTCATTATCTCTCGCGCTTGTATTTATCTATCCTCCAATAAAAGGAAGTGGCAGCGAGACGAAGGCATTAAAGCCGGGAGCTCATTAACGCAGCGAAAGAAAAGAACGAACGGCCCGACGACCCTAGCCATTGTCACGACGCGAAGCTATTGCTATGGGAATTTCATGGATTCCCCGCGGCCGTCGCGAATAATGTCCCGATCGTTCCACTGATTTAACACCGGAGAGGTAGAGAGAGAGAGAGAGAGAGAGAGAGAGAGAGAGAGAGAGACGACGGCGACGACGAAGCGCGCGATTGGATATTCTCTCTAACGGCGAGACTTGACCGCACTTTAGATTCTGCCGCTGAGTTTTCACGAGTCCTTCGTGAAACTATTTGTTCTGGATGTTCCGCGCCGCTGAAACTGTTACGAAGCTCTCGCGACTGCGGTTTCTCTCTCTCTCTCTTCGATTTTCATGAGCATAGGGACGTCGCAAGATAACTCGAACTCGCTGTGTTTGGTACGAAAGATACACATATATTTTCATACGCGCTTCGTCATAGATTCTACCAAAAATACCCTTGAAATTAATCTTTTATTATTTACAATAGTTCTGATTATAAAATTCTCTCGGTGCATTACATGCAACGAGAATCTCACGATACGAAAAGGCACTTTTACATATCTGCGTAAATTTCGTAGAGAGTTTCCGACGAGGGCGAAGATCGTTCTTATTTATAAGAGATTAATTTCTTTTATCACCCCCTACCCCTCACGATACATTCGATAGAAATAGCGAGTGAGAGCGAGCTAAATAAACGAGACTCCGTGAGACGTGCGACGATTGAGGAAAGCATTCGCTTCCGTTAGCATATCTCGAGGACGTCTTAAGCCGTTAGGGGTTTCTCTCGCATTACTCATCATTCTCTCCCGCGTGGCCGCGTGCGTATGCATTATTCCGTCCTAACTATGTAGCTTCCCGACGGGAAACAAAAAACTGTCATATAAACCGCGCCCTCTCGGACTGATGCCGAGGGTGACGGCGAGAAAATGGAGACAGCGGTGTGAAAAGCTACCGCGACGACGACGACGACTACGACAACGACGGCGGCGGTGGCGGCGACGACGACGACGACGACGACGACGACGACAACGACGACGGCGGCGGCGGCGGCGGCGACGGGTGTCGCTTTTGTCCGACCTCGGGAAGAGCTCACGCAGGCATGACGTTAATCGACGAGGAAACGATGCCTCGAGAACGTTTGAGAGGGTAAACGCGGTTAAGCCAGTCTCGGGAAATTCCTTCGCGTTCCGTCGTCTTCTCTTTAGCTCGCGGCAAATTCGTTAATCGGCCTCTCGTGGCGCTCGTCAGCGCTGCGAAAACCGCGCGCGACTCGAAAGCGGAAAAATCGTTGCACGTATTAAATTCATCGGGCGCGTGACGGTATTCGGCAGCTACGCTTTGCTGCTCTGCACGGTTCACGGCGGAAAATGCTTTTTTTTATTATCTTTTTCCGATGCCAATACACGCAGTTCGGAGGCTGAGCGTGTCGGGGGATGAATAAAGCGAGGAACAGCGCGCTAAACAAATATTTTGACAAATCGTCACGGGGGTAGGTCCGGGTCGCGCCGGTGGTAGTCATGGGTACACGAGCAACTGTCGACCTAATTTTCCCCTAAATGTTTCCGGAGATTACATCGACCCGCCATTGTACGTGGACCCCGTGGACGAGACGGCGCGTTCTTTCAATGGAGCCCCGTAAGCCTCTCGGAAAACGGATACCCGGCGACTTACTTTAGGTCGGTTCACCGACGACGCAAGCGATTACAGCTTGCGCGATCGTTCGCTCTCGTAAGAACTTTCGCACACGTCGCGAGATCGTTTCCTTCTGCGAGAGAGCGGGCATTTTCTTTCGTGCGTCGCGCGACTCATGGAGTACGGACTGGAATCCTGACTAGATTTTAGCCCTGATTTCGAGAGAGACTGAACTTTCCAACATCTGCATTAAAAGAAAAATTGTTCATCTCAAAATTACATTGATTTTAGACTCCAATTATACTTTTTTTTAGTGAAACGGTAATATGCATACAAATTTATCATCATTAACATTATAATAGAATTGTATTAAAAAAGTGATTTTCTTGACCATAATTTTTAGAGGATCTTTCAGGAAAGTGGGTAGGTTAAATAGGATCAAAAGAGATCATTGAGATAGGCTTCAGAGTGTCAAAATAGATGTTAAATAGAATATTAGGGTAGGATCAAGATTTCGACTCGGGAAATAGGATCAAAATGTCGCCTCGGGATATTTCTCGGGATTGGAGCACGCGTTTCCGCGATCGTTCGCGCTTGTTGGGCGAGATAGAGATGAAGTCCGGTCTGCGTGGAAAAATCAGAGACGTCGTAATTTCGCGTGAGACCAGGAAAACAAATGGCGGGACAAGCGCGTGAAATGAGGTAAAACGCGCCGCGGATCGTTAGCGGACGCGCGATAATGACGTCGTTTGGCGCACCGGCGGCTCTCTCATTTGATTCCTTCGCGACAGCTTCCTTTCTGCACACCTACGTTGGCACATCGGGGAGTACGAAGTTTACTCACGTTTATCGTCCGCTTCTTCTTCTCTCTCCGTCCCTTATTTTCCTGTTCTTCGTCATCGTCTCTCGTCATCGTCGTTCTCAAACGCGGTACTTGCGCGCCAACGAAAACCTTTTTTTCCTCTCCCTTTTCTCCCCGAAAAGGACTCGAGAGGTATGCCACTCGAGACTCTGAAGCGTCTCAGAGCCGTTCACCCTCGCACAATAATAACGATTCCACCCGCACACCTGCTCGAAGCCCCGGACTCTGACTACCGGACCAATCTCCGAACATGGACCTAACCTACATTCTCATTTTCATAACAAGGCCAAATAGACTTCTCCTGCTGCGATTCCATCGAGCGCGCATTTTTCCTCATTCCCGATGTTTGTATCTTGGCACTTTTGCGCATTACGACTGAATTGTCATGCAAAATTTCGAGGCGTCATTAGGGATCGCCACGAGAGTATTTTTCCCACGCGACGACACTCGCATTCATCCACGATTCTTGCGCGCTGGCTTCTCCGTGATCGTTAATAATAAGAATTTCTTCGCGGTAACGAGAACGCATTCCAGAATTAAAGACCGCGACTCTGCTCAAATATTCTCCCCTTTATTAGCTTTGTGGCACACGAGTGCAGACGCATCGAATTCGCAGTTTTACAAATTTAATCTAAAATTCCATTACTTTCTCTCTCCCTCTCTTTCTCTTTCTCCTATGGTTATTTCCCTCGCGATATACGTCACGTGGAAAATCGTCCGTTGTTTCCGCGGGCGTCGACGTCCGGGGATTTGATTGTTGGGGGTAAACAACCGCGTGGTAGAACGTGGTACACGATTACATAGTGTATTCGGCGTCCCGTTTGCATTTCCCGGCCTGTAGATCCCCGTGTTAGATGTAGATCGCGACGACGACGACGGCGGTGGCGGCGGCAGTGCCGCATTATTCCCACAGCTGATCATTCCGATACGTAGATCTAATTATGTCACAACCCCCATGGGCATCGCACTCCCATGGGAACAAGCGGCGCGACCACAATGCCGACCAACCAGTCGATGTCATTGTGCACTTTGTACGATTGTGCCGTGCGCTTCTGTTAAAGGGGGCCCTCACGGCGCCTTATTTCCTGGTGGCACATGCGTGCACGTCGACCCTCGGCGCGTCTATCGCCGCTCCTTCGCCGGACCCTTCCTGCATTTTTCGGTAATAAACCGTCGAAAAAAAGGGGGCTCCCGCGGACGACACGTAGCGAGAATCCGTGAATCTCCCTCGTACGTCGATCGCGATTAAGCTTTTTCCCTGGTTTTCCCTTTTTTCTCTGTCTTTCTCTCGCTGTCGCCCTCCTCACGAATCGGCGCGGATTACATGCCCGAGCACATGTTCCACGATATTGTCGCCGCGAGTTGGCTTATTTAACAAAAATACCGGTCAATGACCGATATGTCGCTCCGAATGCATACGAAGTTCACGAAGTCTCTGAAGGATGTCTCTGAAGCGGGACGAACGCGTGTGTGGAAACAGGAATTCGAATGGAGAATGATCCTCCACGAGGAGATTTACTTTGCCTTTGATCTGTTTAATGCAATTGAGGCAAAGCGCAAGTTTCCTCTCTAGAATCTATCTTCCCCCCGAAACTTGATTCATTAGAATTTCTTCGGAAAGAAAAATTAATGTAAGTATGGTAGAAGGAACGCGATCTGCGTACACTCTCGTATTCTTCAGACATCGTGCAATTTCTTACTCTTGGATACGGTCGTCTCGATTTGTAGCTGAAAAACGAAAACAAACTGAACGTACTGAATACTCTTATTGTTTTGGTCTTTAAATACGGATATTTAAGCTTTTAGAATATAGAAGGTATATAGTCAATACTTGTATATATATTTTATGTTGACAGTTTAAATACTTATATTTAAAGGCCAAAGAGTAATATCATGTCCAGAAGCATGTCCGGGCAATCAGTATTTTATTTCCTGATATCTACTTCTTCTGTTATCGTCTAAAGAAAAGATTACACTCGTTCGTCACTTGTTATTCGCACATAGTATCTCAGTGCTCGGTATATCGGACTATCGGTTTGACTATCTCCACTCGACGAACACGCGCGAGAGGCCAGGACGGGTAGTAACGGAGTCGCCCGCGGACGAGCCTGCGCCTCCTCCTAGTGCACCGTGCTCGTGGAGAAGCAGAGGCTCTGACAGACTCGTTGGTGCGGAATAACGCGTTTACGGGCTCTTTGTCCAGTCTGCTTTGGGCCACGGCCGTCTCGTGCGGCTGCCGCCGCCACCACCGCTGCCGCCGATCCCGATCTGTTCCCCGACCTTCCGCAGCATATAGTTGGCCTCCAGGTAATTGGATAATTCGACCCGGAAAGAGGAACCCTCCACTTGCCAGGAAGCACTCACCTTTCCAGCGCAGAGCGCGTCGACTCGTGCGCCGGACCATCGCCGCGGGGCATCGGTTCGCTCGTTAAGCTTTCAACAATTGCTCGCGAAACGACGTGTCTTTTGATCTGTGCGTGAAACTGGCGTGAGGGAATTAACGAGGACCTCCTCTCGTTTAACCAGTTAAATCTGTGCGCAACCACTAATGAAAATTATCGTCTCTCGATCAGGATAAATATTCGTATTTAAAAACCGAAAGAATGTCTAAAGTTTAATGTTATTGTTATTAGGTGTTCAATTATTGGTACCAGATGCATTGATACTTTTATCTTACATATTTATTTGATGAATTCTATATTTGTAAATATATATATATATATTTATATATATATATATATTTATTGATTACTTCAGCTTACATGTCAAAGAGGGAGTTAGTTTACAAAATTACCTTATACTTATTTAAAAATTTAGGTCTAACACCTAAACCTCTAATACATTTCACTTACTTTCTATCTTATTTACTTAACTTAATGTTCTCTTAAACGCTATTAACTATCGCTACACTCATTCACACTATTTGCTTTTACGCCGTCTAACCAATTCTTAGACAATTCGCCATTTGACAATTCTATATTTGTATTATCAAGTCTTTTGAAACTAGCTTTTTGATTCCCTTAGATAAGAAAAGAAACGATAAAATACATTTGCGCGCAAAAATATAGCCGACACAAGAGATCCAATAAAACCATACAACTCGGTGCAATTTAGTGACTCTGTTTAGCTTCCACTTGCGAGTTATACGCTCAATTTGTTCGGTATCGACGGGTGTATCCGCCACCAACGAGCAATCGCCGAGTCGAAATCTCGTTAGTGTCTTAAAGGATGTAGTCGTACGCGTAGGCTAACGACGCCCAGGCGTACAGAATCGTCGACTATCCCTTGACCTGGAACAAGATTCTTACATCTGTCCCGGAGTCGATCTTTCCTTCCCTCAATACAAATCGGTGATCGGAGGACGAATCGAGTTGTCAATGGACAGCCATTAATAACGCTAATAACTGTCGGGAACACGTTTTCGGGGAAAAAGGCAGCCGTGTCGGGGAATGGGGAGAAGAGACAGACAGAAGAGGAAAAGTGAAGACGGGAGAGAGGCAGAGGAGTCGCTGCAGGTCAAAGCAGATTGGCTGCAAACAACGACACAACAAATACTCGAGTCCTCATTGTGCTGCTCCTCGCGTAGGGCAGCGCGTCGTGTAGTTTGCGATTCCGATGCCACGTTATGGGTACGGAAAAGCAGGCCCCACCCCGCGGTAAGGGTCCTCATTTTGAAAACATGTCCGCAACAATGAGGCCATTATGACGATCGTAGCCGGTCGTATTCATGCGGCGCACTCTGTCTCTTCTCTTCTTCTTCTTCTTCTACCACTACTTCTGCTCTTGCTCTCTCGCCGCGTCGTGGTCTCTTCTGCCACTACCTGACGGTCAGTTGTTGTGAAGTGACCCTCGTCATGTCGTCCATGGCGTCTCAATACGCGTCGACGAGCGCGCGCGCGAGAGAGAGAGAGAAAGAGAGAGAGAGAGAGAGAAAGAGGGACGCTCGAGCGGGGAGGATGAACAGGAATCACTCTCTCTGATCACTCTCTCTTCTGTATCGTCGAGCGATTTCACCGGCAAAATAGACGCCGTCGTTTGCGATGACACACACACGACTTTCCGCATTGTGCGAACGTGGCGTTTATAGCAAAACGCGAGAGTAGACGACGACGACGATGACGACGACGACGACAACAACGAGGTCTCGTCGGAAGGCTTCGCAGCTAAGGGAAGCCCGGCCTGTATCGGTCGATCCCATAAATTAGCTCGAGAGCGTATCATTGACACCTTGAAGTCCACGGAGGACTTCATCGTGCTTCCCTTGCCTATTCTTCGTGCGCGCTGCTTTACCTCGTCTCGCGGCGTGTATTCGCCGCCTATTGAGAGCTCCTTTTCACGCTACAATTGAAACTGTAGAGTGGAAGTAGAATGCCGGCTAAGTACTGTAAACACAACGTTTTGTGTCTTGTGTTTGCGAGAATCCGCCGTTCATCGAGTTTAAAGGGAAGGATGAAGTTTTTCGCTGAAATGCGATATTACACCTTGAGCAATCGTTCTCTATTATTCCCGATTTAATCTCATTATAAACAAACTAATAATATATAAACTAATAATACTAATAATATATAAGCTAATAATATATATAACTATTAACATTATAAACTAAACTAAACCCACGTATTATTTCGAGCGTTTCCATTAATTCTGCGCGTACAATAATTTTTTTGAGACATACAGTACGATCTGGGTTTGTCAGACAACTTTAGCTTACCATAATTTTGTTGAGAAAATCAATATTTTTGGTTAATCATGTAATCATGTAATTTTTCCAGAGATATAAAAAAGTTTTAGCTATAAAGTGATAGCGCAGTAAAGTCCAAACTTGCAAGCAGATTTGCGCTATTTCAAAATTTCTCTGAACTCTTTGCAAAAGTTGGCGAGCAATCGAACGTTCGTTTAGGTCACACCGACCCAACATTGTACGCAGAGGATTATAACGTGTCTGCCGAAATAAATTGACGACGAAACGTCAGTTTAACGTGACCGAGTGGACGTTCCGTCTCATCGCCCTCTTCAGCGATTATCCTCCGGCAATGGTGAGACACCTTGCGGAGCGCGAAACACTCGAACTCAAGTAGGCAGCATCCCTTGCAACGCGCCTTCCTCCAGCCCGAAATTGAGGAGTCCGAAATCGCCCGGAAGGGTGCTTCCCGTTTCGCTCCGTTCATTCATCTCCCCAGAAGCGCATCTTCGCGGAGACGATTGAGAGACGCCTGGCACAGCGACCACCACCGCCTACGACGATGTTCTCCGGGGGTGAACCCGATTTTAACCGTGAGCGTTTGTCCCGAGACCGCGCGAGACCGTTGCTTGTTCTCGGCAACTCGGCAACTTGCGCGCAACTCTCGACACAACGATGCACAATGACCCGCGACAATGGCTACGGTGTCGCGGTGGAGCTCTTAGAGATGCGGCTTTTCGCGCGAGGCGAAATCTAGTCGACTTGTATCGTCATCTACGTACAAATCGTTACACCCGAATCGACGGTAAAACGTCCAGATTCGAACGTCAGCGCGATGTAAATCCTCGAAAATCTTCCACGTATCTGGCGCATACGTGCGCACACACGTTTATCTGATTTAATTAAGAAATTACAAACAGGATGGACCGTGCCTTTCGTATACTTTTTACGGCACTGATATATTCTAAGTAATTTGCGACACAAGATACAAGAAAAATAATTGCGATAAAGCTAAACACTAAACAGTATCTGGATTTTTCAGTAACATGGAAAATAAAACAGATATTCTAAACAGCGAGAGAGAGAGAGAGTTGAAAGATACGTACAAAAAGTGTCGGCGAGATATAAAGAAAAAAAGGATAGGCAGAAAGGAAAGAATAACGAAGTAACGAGCCGTTCGAGAAAATCAAGATGAAATCAAAACAGAATTGTGAATACTTTATTCCGATATGAGAAATCGGGGGTAGCGAGTCTCTCGCGCGTGCAAGAAGTCGGGGAACCTCCGGCAAGCCTCTGCTCGTCGTAATTGATTACGTAATTGATTACGTCACTACTGTGAGAGGAGGGACCACTCCGAAGAATGGCGGTGGTGCAGGGAAGCAGAGGCGGATATAAGTCCGGATAGGGAGGAGGAAGAGTAGGAGGAAGAAGAAGAAGAAGTCGGACGGATGATGAATGTGCTGTCTGAGCCGTCGCGTCAGCGAGGCTCTGTTGCCCGTTTGTAAACGAGCTTGCCATTTTTTCGTGGCTACACACGCGTGCTGCCAAAAGAGTATCAAACTGTCGACACATATCCGAAAACACTTTGCTCATCGATCCTCGATTACCGTCCCGCCGACCACTTGTGATCTGGAGACTCGGAAGGTTCTCCAGCGGCAAATTGCGTTCTAAACATCGGAATTGTCGAAACATCTCCTCGACACAGCATCGTACATAGTAATGTGTGCAGTTGCAAAATAGTTTGGACATGATAAGGTTGGCAGCTCAACAAGCCGTCAAAACTGAGAGTCATTATCGATGGATTTACGCAGTAATAGTAACAGTATTAATATAATCAAGAACATTAAATAATAATGATGATAATTAATAATATAATTATTAGACAAGAGCTTGTTACCTCCAAAATAATAACTCCATAATAATAACAATTTTGTCACTTTGGGGAACTCCCAACCTTATTATGTCTGAATTGTTTTGTAACGCAGCTCATCTTCCTACTTTTTTGGGTCTGGGATATAATATTCGCATTTGCCTTGGACACATTATCGAGCAGCATTATGTCTAAGTGTTGATGAGAAACTGCTTGCTGAAAAACAGCTGTGTGTGTGTGTGTGTGTGTGTGTGTGTGTGTGTGTTGTATTATAATGAGTCGATAGGACCTCTCGTCGTTGCCGCCGTCGTCGTTGTCGGCGTAGTACCTGCATTGCGTCACCACGTTCGTTAGCACAGAGAGTGTGCGCGCTCGAGTCCTTGATGAAATTGTTGTCGCGTGGATTCTGTGCTGCGACGTGTTAAAATAGCGCGATCATATATACCAAGGCCGTCGACGCCCACCTTTTCGCGTTAAGTCTACGTGACAATATTGCAAGAATGTCACTCATTATTTCAACGAGCGTGTAACGTCGGAGGGACGAGCGACTCTTTTTAATAAGGATCCGATTTGGCATTTCAAACGTGGCAGGCTAAACCGTCCCTCTTTAAACATCCACTGAAAATCATCGCGATTTGTTGCAACCTACAGAGTTGCGGGGTGAAATTCTACGGGCGAGAAAGCGAGAAGGGATCAAGGGGGACGGCTAATGAAGACCTAATAAACGCGGGGCGCCGGGCCGCTCGGCACCCCTTCACTCGGCTTGATATTTAATACAAACGTTACAATATCAAAACACGTCCTCGCACGCCGAATGCCCACTCGAGCGCACCCCTCGCGCGGTTAATACCGGCTGCCTTAAAGGTGACGACGTCGCCCCCTTCGTCATGTACCCCTAAATGCGAACCAACACGCGCGCGCGTACCCTAGAATCCGCGTTCGGTCCGCGGAGAAGGATACAACTGTAATTCCCCGGCGCTTTCGTGTTCGTGCACAATGGACGGCGCACGATTGCGAGCGAGAGAAGGAGAGAACAGAAACTAGCCCTCCGAAGACGCGCCAGTTATTTGCGCGAGTTATTATCGCTCGTTAAGGAGCGGCATTCGAAGCGTTTAACTATTTACTCGCGTTCCCTGCCCGGGACGCGCCGTTCCCCGCCCTCCTTTTCGGACTCCATCCGTTCTCTTTAATTTACTACTCCGCTTCGCTTTTTGCCCGCCGATTTGCGAGCCGCGGCAGTATTATCGGCGGATTCCTGCGCGAGCCAGAGAATCTCCGGCCACTTTCGCCGCGCTTGCGTTCCTTACGCTCGGTTTGTGCGCGAATCTAGTGGGAAAGCTCGAAGAAGACGAAACTCGAGAGAGAGAGAGAGAGAGAGAGAGAGAGAGAGAGAGAGAGAGAGAGAGAGAGAGA